>NC_052151.1:8048391-8226075 GCF_902713615.1 Scyliorhinus canicula | reverse complement strand
CCCCCCCTCCTCCCCCCTTCCTTCCTTCCTTCCTCCTCCCCCCCCCTTCCTTCCTTCCTTCCTCCTCCCCCCCCTTCCTTCCTCCTCCCCCTCTTCCTTCCTCCTCCCCCCCCTTCCTTCCTCCTCCCCCTTCCTTCCTCCCTCCTCCCCCCTTCCTTCCTCCCTCCTCCCCCCTTCCTTCCTCCTCCCCCCTCCCCCCTTCCTTCCTCCTCCCCCCTCCCCCCTTCCTTCCTCCTCCCCCCCTTCCTTCCTCCTCCCCCCCTTCCTTCCTCCTCCCCCCCTTCCTTCCTCCTCCCCCCCTTCCTTCCTCCTCCCCCCCTTCCTTCCTCCCTCCTGGTGAATGTGGTGAATGTAACTTAGTAATTCACACTGTATTTACCAATACCATTGTAAGTGCAGTAGCGTTATCCGTCCACTAGGGGGAGTAGCTCTGGGAATGCTCAGGAGTTTGTACAGGGCTCCACCTTGGCTCCACACACGACTCCTCCCCCTGGACTACTGTATAAATACCCTTGTCCAGAGTCAGCCTGCAGTTTTAGGTCTCCGGATCCCACTCTGTCCCGATCCGGGGCTTCTGTCTGGTCAAACTCACCGGACAGGGCGTTGAATTCAACCATTTCCGCCTGTACGTTCTGCCCAACCTCTGTGCGACACTTTTACTGGGCCTGGACTTCCAATGTAACCTCTGGAGCCTCACCCTCAAATTCGGCAGACCCCTACCTCCCCTCACCGTTTGCGGCCTCACAACCCTCAAGGTTGACCCTCCCTCCCTCTTTGCCAATCTGACTCCAGATTGCAAGCCTGTCGCCACCAGGAACAGACGGTACAGCACCCAGGACAAGACCTTCATCAGGTCCGAAGTCCAGCGGCTGCTTCGGGAGGGTGTTATCGAGGCCAGCAACAGTCCCAGAATGGTCGTGGACTACAGCCAGACCATCAACTGGTACACGCAGCTCGATGAGTACCCCCTCCCTCGCATATCTGATGTGGTCAATCAGATTGCACAGACACCGGGGGCCCGATTCTCCGCCCCCACGACGGGTCGGAGAATAGCGGGAGGGCCTTCCCGACATTTTTCCCGCCCTCCCGCTATTCTCCCCCCCCCCCCCCCCCCCCCCCCCGCCCAACTCCCGACACGAATCGCTGCCGCCGTTTTTTTACGGCCGGCAGCGATTCACAGTTGTTCGATGAGCCGAAGTCCCAGCCCTTTACGCTGTTTTTACGAACGGCAAACACACCTGGTCTGGCCGTTCGTAAAAACGGCGGGAACAACTCGCTTTTTATAACCATGGCACCGATTGGCACGGCAGTACCACCATCTGCGGCCATGACCAGCAGGACCATGACGCCAACCTTGCAAAATTTCTCAACACCGCATCTCTCCTCAACCTCACTTATAACAAGGAGAAGTGCGTGTTCAGCACAGACCGCTTAGCCATCCTCGACTACGTAGTCCAAAACGGACTACTGGGGCCCGATCCCGACCGCATGCGCCCCCTCATGGAGCTTCCCCTCCCCCATTGCCCTAAGGCTCTCAAACGATGCCTGGGGTTCTTTTCATACTACGCCCAGTGGGTCCCACAATACGCGGACAAGGCCTGCCCACTGATCCAGTCCACGCAATTTCCCCTCACGGCCGATGCACAACAGGCCTTCGCTCGTATTCGCTCAGACATAGCCAAGGCCGGGATGCACGCAGTAGACGAGACACTGCCCTTCCAAGTTGAGAGTGACGCTTCAGATGTCGCCCTCGCCGCCACTCTAAACCAGGCAGGCAGACCCGTGGCATTCTTTTCCCGCACCCTCCATGCCTCCAAATTCCGACATTCCTCTGTTGAAAAGGAGGCCCAGGCAATCGTTGAAGCGGTGCGGCACTGGAGGCATTACCTGGCCGGCAGGGGATTCACTCTCCTCACTGACCAACGGTCGGTAGCCTTCATGTTTAACAACAGAGCAGCGGGGCACGATCAAAAACGATAAAATCTTGAGGTTGAGAATCGAGCTCTCCACCTATAATTACGAGATCTTGTATCGCCCCGGCAAGCTCAAAAAGTCCCCAGACGCCCTCTCCCGAGGTACATGTGCCAGTGCACAAGTGAACCAGCTCCGAGCCTTGCACGAGAGCCTTTGCCATCCGGGGGTCACTCGGTTGTACCATCTGGTCAAAGCCCGCAATCTGCCCTACTCCATCGAGGAAGTACGGACAGTCACCAGAGACAGTCTGGTCTGTGCGGAGTGCAAGCCGCACTTCTACCGGCCAGACCGCGTGCGCCTGGTGAAAGCGTCCCGCCCCTTTGAACGCCTCAGCGTGGATTTCAAAAGGCCCCTCCCCTCCACTGACCACAACACCTACATCCTTAGTGCGGTCGATGATTTTTCTAGGTTCCCTTCGCCATCCCATGCCCGGATATGACGTCTGCCACCGTCATCAAGGCCCTTGATTCCATATTCGCTCTGTTCTGTTTCCCCGACTATCCACAGTGACAGGGGATCCTCATTCATGAGCGATGAGCTGCGTCAGTTCCTGCTCAGCAAGGGTATCGCCTCCAGCAGGACGACCAACTACAACCGGGCAGGTAGAGAGGGAGAACGGGACGGTATGGAGGGCCGTCCAGCTGGCCCTACGGTCCAGGAACCTCCCAGCCGCTCGCTGGCAGCAGGTACTCCCTGACGCGCTCCATTCCATCCGGTTACTGCAGTGCACCGTAACTAACAACACACCCCATGAATGTGTTTTTGCCTTCCCTAGGAAGTCTACATCCGGGGTGTCGCTCCCGACCTGGCTCGCAGCTCCAGGGCCGGTCCTACTTCGTAGGCATGTCAGACTCCACGAGGCAGACCCTCTGGTGGACAAGGTACACCTGCTCCATGCCTACGTGGAGTTCCCCGACGGCCGCCAGGATACAGTCTCACTCAGGGACCTGGCTCCCTCGGGTGCCAATCCCATGCCCATACACCTCCCTACCCATGCGCCACCCTCCTTTTCCCCGGCGCCCCCGACTTCAGCCCCACCAGGTCCATCCCTCGTTCCCCTGCCCACACTGGAGGACATGGAAGATTTCAGCTTGCT
This sequence comes from Scyliorhinus canicula, assembly GCF_902713615.1. Classification (NCBI taxonomy): domain Eukaryota; kingdom Metazoa; phylum Chordata; class Chondrichthyes; order Carcharhiniformes; family Scyliorhinidae; genus Scyliorhinus; species Scyliorhinus canicula. Next base: position 8,223,005 of record NC_052151.1, on the reverse strand, counting down.
CCCGGAGTCATCCAGCCACTGGCCAGCACCAACACCACCAGCACCAACACCACCAGCACCTAGGCCATCGACGCCAACACCACCTGGGCAGACGTCGCCACCGCTGCCACACTGCTGCGAGTCAACCTGTGACGGGCACCGGGTTGCAAGATGGACACTTGTTCTGTTTTTCCCCTCCCCCTCTGTAAATAGATCACGTTTATGTATTATAGTTTCACGTCACCCCCGCCGGACTCATTTTTTACAGGGGGTGAATGTGGTGATCTACCACTGTATATATGTGTGTGCTTGCATTAGGGGATGTACGGCAGTACCTGAATTACAGGTTTTCCGGTAAGCCCCTGCCGGCTAGCTCCGCCCACAGGGAGCAGTATAAATATTCATAAGTTTCCCTGAGATGCCATTCTACAGCTGCAGCTGAAGGAATAGCATCTCACGGTAATAAAGCCTCTCTTGTACCGATTCGAGTCTTTGTGTGCAATTGTTAGCACCACAGTATGTATCAGTTAGCACCTTCTACATGTGACTCAGAGCTCGTCTGGTCTAGTTAGTTATAGTTAGCACATTTAGAGTAGTAGAGTGTCAACCCACAGCAAGCTCTGTGCACTGTTATAGAAGTTCACTAAATCGTATTGAACCAACGTCTAAGTTTGGTGTCTACTTTCAAGTACAACTGCATCTAGTTGCAGTCCATGTTACCCCAGGGTGAATAACACGACATGGTACCAGTGGTCTACTTTATCTAAGTAATTTACCTTGAGTGATTCAGTGACGACCAGCATGTGTCTTCCACCGGCATGGAGAAGATCCAGGCCTCTCCACAGCTACAGATCTCCAGTAATCTCGGCGCCAGCTGGCGGGTCTTCAAGCAGAGGTTCAGTCTCTACATCGAGGCCTCGGGCCTCGCGGATGCGTCTGATACCAGAAAAATCGCGCTGCTCCTATCGACTGCGGAGGACCAAGCCATCCAAATTTTCAACTCGCTCACTTTTGCCGATGGCGAGGACAAGACCAAATTCAAGACCGTTTTAGCCAAATTCAACAGTCACTGTGAAGTTGAAACGCACGAGAGCTTTGAGCGCTATGTCTTCCAGCAACGCCTTCAGGGTAAGAATGAACCTTTCCAATCCTTTATAACTCATCTCCGTATCTTAGCGCAGTCCTGCAACTATGGTGACACCGCTGATTCCATCATCAGGGATTAGATCGTGTTTGGGGCCCACTCCAATGCTTTGTGGGAGCAACTCCTTAAAATAAAAAACATGGGCAGCACGGTTGCGCAGTGGGTTAGCCCTGCTGCCTCACGGCGCCGAGGTGCCAGGTTCGATCCCGGCCTTGGGTCACTGTCTGTGTGGAGTTTGCACATTCTTCCCGTCTATGCGTGGGTTTCGCCCCCACAACCCAAAGATGTGCAGGGTAGGTGGATTGGCCACGCTAAATTGCCCCTTAATTGGAAAAAATGAATTGGGTACTCTAAATTTAGAAAAAATTAAATTAAAATAAATCAATAAATAAAAATCATAACCCTGCCAGTTGCAATCGAGACGTGTAAAGTGCATGAACAGGCGAGAAGTCGGTACTCCCGCCTTAAATCGGCAGAACAGGAATAACTTGCCCCCCACGAGGCAGAGAATGTACAGGCCATCACCTGGATGTGGCGCCTCAGTATCGATGAAGGAGGCCATTTTGTGCGCTTCTCCGGAGGTCCCACGCATGCGCATCATGAACGGGAGAACGAAGTGGCCAAAGCCCAAACTGCGCTGGTGCGAACGTTGGATGATCGCACTGCGCATGTGCGAAGACACAAGGAGCGTAACTATGTCAACAACATGATGAGCCAAAACTGCGGCACCGCCCACTTAAAGGAGCAAAGCCCTACAAGAGGCAGGCGATGTTTAAATTGTGGGAAGCCTGGACATTATGCAGCCTTGTGTAGGTCTGCACCACCGGTCATGGGCCAGCGATCCCATTTACAACGCAAACACGTTTGATGTGTGCAGCAAGGACTACTGGATTTTGATCCTGGTAGCATTAGGGATCCAGAAGTCAACTGCCTGGAATCCCCATATCGTGTGGGCATCATCACTACATGTGAACATGTCTCCTCAAATTTAGCAAGGTGCCTATCTATCCTCAACGTGGATTCTGCGAACGCAATGGCGTGCTGTCATATAAGTTAACCAATGCAGCATCCAGTTCAAACTGGACACTGGTGCTTCGGCCAATCTCATATCTCAAGCAGATTTTGACCGCATTAACAGGCAACCAAAAATTCCTCCGCCAGCCTGCCAGCTCCTTGATTATAATGGCAATGCCATAACGGCATTAGGATCTTGTCATCTGCATGTCTCCAACAAGACCATCAATGCCACACTGCGATTCGAAATCGCCAAGCCTGACGAGGCTTCCCTGATGGGTGCCCATGCATGCAAGCGACTCAATCTCGTGCAGCGAGTCCATGCCATGTCCCCTGCCAATGTGGATCTTCAGGCTGACATTGATGAAATCCTGGCACAATACCCGAATGTGTTTAGTGGAATGAGTATGCTGCCGTACTGCTACAAAATCTTATTCAGGCCTGATGCCACGCCTGTGATCCATGCACCATGCCGGGGGCCGGCTCCTCTGAAGGAACGTTTAAAGGCACAGCGACAGGAGCTCCAAGACCAGGGCATAATCTCTAAAGTGACGGAACCGAGTGACTGGGTCAGCTTGATCGTCTGTGTGAAGAAGCCCTCAGGCGAGTTGCGCATATGTATAGATCCCAAAGATCTTAACCGGAGCATAATGCGGGAACACTACCCGACCCCAAAGCGAGAGGAACTAAACAGTGAGATGCAAAATTCTTCACAAAGCTAGATGCATCACGTGGTTTCTGACAGATACAACTGGACAAGTCCAGCAGGAAGCTCTGCACCTTTAATACACCTTTCGGAAGGTACTATTATAACCGCATGCCGTTCGGCATTGTTTCAGCCTCTGAAATCTTCCACAGGATCATGGAGCAGATGCTGGAGGGCATTGAGGGTGTGCGTTCTATGTAGATGATGTAATCATATGGTCCACGACACCCGAGGAACACATATCTCGTCTCAACCAAGTCTTTTGATGTATCCATGCAAACGGCCTCAAGTGGCCAAGTGCTCCTTTGGCATGTCATCCATCAAGTTCTTGGGAGATCAAATATCCCAGCAGGGTGTGCAACCAGATTCGGACAAAGTCAAGGCCATCAACGCCATGAAGACCCCGGAAGACAAAAAGGCGGTACTACGCTTCCTCGGTATGGTTAACTTCTTGGGAATGTTGATTCCCAACCTCGCTTCACACACCACGGCTCTCAGGCTTCTGGTGAAGAAGTCCACTGCATTCCAGTGGCTACCGACACATCAAGCAGAGTGGCACAAGTTAAAGGCAAAGCTCACCACTGCTCCTGTACGAGCGTTTTTTGACCCGGAGAGGGAGACAAAAATCTCCACGGATGCCAGCCAGGACGGCATCGGTGCGGTGCTCCACCAGAAGGATGACTCCTCGTCCTGGGCTCCAGTGGCCTATGCGTCAAGGGCCATGACTCCTACTGAGCAGTGGTATGCTCAGATAGAAAAAGAGTGCCTGGGACTCCTAACCGGCATTCTAAAATTCCATGACTATATCTATGGTCTACCAACCTTCATAGTAGAGACATACCACAGACCCTTTGTCCATATCATTCATAAGGACTTGAATGACATGATGCCCAAGCTTCAGCGCATTCTCCTTCGACTCCCCAGGTACGATTTTGAGTTAGTATACACACCAGGCAAAGAGCTAATAATTGCTCCATCACCTCGTCCTGTGAACAGGTAGACTTCATCTGCCAAATTGCCTAAAGTACATCAGAACCAGCAACCTCCCGGCCTCAGATGAAAGAGTTGTCAACATTAGAGAAGAGACTGCGAAGGACCCTCTTCTGCAGCGGGTAATGCATCACCTTGCAAATGGTTGGCAGAAAGGGCAATGCCCTCAGTTCTTTAATGTCAAGGACGACCTGAAAGTCGTCGAGGGGATCATCCTCAAGCTTGATCGTATCGTTATTCCTCGCAGCCTCCAGAGCTCAAGTGCTCAAACAAATCCACGAGGGACAACACGGTGTCAAAAAATGTAGGCGCAGGGCCTGGCTGGCTGTCTATTGGCCTGGAATCAACCAAGGCATATCCAACATGGTCCTCAATTGTCAGTGTTTCAGGGGGCAGCACGTGGCACAGTGGTTAGCATTGCTGCCTACGGCGCTGAGGACCCGGGTTCGAATCCCGGCCCTGGGTCACTGTCCGTGTGGAGTTTGCATAGTCTCCCCGTGTCTGCGTGGGTTTCGCCCCCACAACCCAAAGATGTGCAGGTTAGGTGAATTGGCCACGCTAAACTGCCCCTTAATTGGAAAAAATAATTGGGTACTCTAAATTTATTTTAAAAAATTTTTTTTTTTAATTGTCAGTGTTTCCAGCCTGCTTAGGCCAAAGAAACACTCCAGCAACACAAGCTCATGACCTCTCCATGGTCTAAGGTGGGAATCAACCTTTTTCACGTCAATGGGCGTGACTATGTGATCAGCATAGATTACTTGTCAAGTTACCTGGAAGTTGTGAAGCTGTCAGACCTCACATCAAGGACAGTCATCAAGGCCTGCCAGGAGACCTTTGCCAGGCATAGTATTCCGCTCACTGTCATGTGTGACAATGGCCCCTGCTTCCACAGCCAAGAGTGGTCCAATTTCGCCAAGCTGTACCAATTCAAACACATTACCTCAAGGCCGCACACCCGCAATCTAACGGGAAGGTTCTGATGTACCATCAATTCGACTCAAGACACATTTAGGATCCGAATAGTGGCTTTAATCAGCTAGTTGTTAGCCCGGTGGTCGACTACAGAGAAAGGCCGACCGCCGGGAACTCTGGGTACTTATATCCCGCCTCGGAGGCGGGGCCTGCTTGCCTCTCGACCAATTGGAGAGCAGTCACATGACTAGTGCCAACCAATCGGACGAGAGGCACATGACCAGCCAGAGCCAATGGGAAGCCAGTGCTCTGCACCAATGGCAGTGCTCATATCCATACCACCACATTCACCCCTTGTGGAGAAAGAAGGGTGGGTGTAAGTGGGAGAGAGGGGGGGGGGGGGGGGTCCGAGGACTGGTGGTATGAGCAGCGAAAATCGATAGGGGTAAGCTGCCCACTGGCTCGTGGCAAAACAATACTACTACTACTAATAACGACAGAATAATACAAAATGTCCAAACAAAGTCCCATGGTTGCATCAGATGGAGACGATCAGCCTATCGGGTGCCCGTGATGTTCTGGAGGACCGTCGCAGTGGAGCCGGTGACGTCGGGCCGATGGTCGTCCTTGCCTCCGGGAGCGTTGATCGTAGATGTGTCTCCGTACCCCGGGCCGGTGGTGGAGACTCTGTAATCGGGGAAGAGAGGGCATGTGCGCTGGGTCGTGGGGGCGCGGGGGGCGCTGAGGGGAATTGGGGTTGGGGGGGAGGTGTTGGTGTAGGGGAAGAAGGCCGCACGCCGGTGGGTGCCAGGTCCCGGAGCGAGACCGTATCCTGCCGACCGTCGGGATACTCCACGTACGCATATTGCGGGTTGGCGTGGAGTAACTGGACTCGCTCAACCAACGGGTCGGACATGTGCATCCGGAGCAAGATGGGCCCGGGGGTGGCCAGCAAGGTCGGGAGAGGAGATCCTGAGGACGACTTCCTGGGGAAAACAAGAAGACGTTCATGAGGTGTTTGATTAGTACAGAGGTAGTACAGAGGAGAGACCGGATTGAATGCAGGGCGTCGGGAATGATTTCTTGGCAACGGGGAATAGGGAGATCTCTGGACTGTAGGGCCAGCAGGATTGTCTTCCAAATAGTGCCATTCTCCCGCTCGACCTGACCGTTACCCCGGGGGTTATAACTGGTCGTCCTGCTAGAGGCTATACCCCTGCTGAGCAGGAACTGACGCAATTAATCATTCATAAAAGAGGACCCTCGGTCGCTATGGATGTATGCGGGGTAACCGAACAGGGAGAAGATGGATAGGAGGGCCCTTATGACGGTTGTTGTGGTCATGTCAGGACAGGGAATGGCGAAAGGGAATCGAGAGTATTCGTCGATAACACTCAAGAAATAAGTGTTATGGTTGTTGGAGGGGAGGGGACCCTTGAAGTCTAAACTGAGACGTTCAAAGGGGCGGGATGCCTTGATCAGATGCGTTCGTTCGGGGCGGTAAAAGTGTGGTTTGCACTCGGCGCAGACGTGGCAGTCCCTGGTGACTGTCCTGACTTCCTCGACAGAGTAGGACAGGTTGCAGGTCTTAATAAAATGGTAGAAACGGGTGACCCCTGGATGGCAGAGGTCCGTGTGGAGGTAGCGGAGGCGGTCAATCTGCGCGCTGGCGCAGGTACCACGGGATAGGGCATCGGGAGGCTCGTTGAGCTTCCCAGGACGATACAAGATATCGTAGTTGTACGTGGACAACTCGATCCGCCACCGCAAGATCTTGTCGTTCTTGATCTTGCCCCTCTGTGCATTGTCGGACATGAAAGCTACTGACCATTGGTCTGTGAGGAGGGTAAACCTCCTGCCAGCCAGGTAGTGCCTCCAGTTTCGCACAGCTCAGATTATGGCCTGTGCCTCCTTTTCCAACAAGGAATGGCGGATTTCGGACGCGTGGAGGGTTCGTGAAAAGAAGGCCACGGGTCTGCCCGCTTGGTTCAGGGTGGCAGCCAGAGCTACGTCAGATGCTTCGCTCTCGACCTGGAATGGGAGGGACTCGTCGGTAGCATGTATCGTGGCCTTTGCGATATCCGCTTTGATGCGGCTTAAGGCCTGGCGGGCCTCCATCGACAGGGGAAAGGAGGTGGACTGGATGAGGGGGCGGGCTTTGTCGGCGTAGTTGGGGACCCACTGGGCGTAGTATGAGAAGAAGCCCAGGCAGCGTTTGAGGGATTTGAGGGAGTTGGGGAGAGGGAGTTCCATCAGGGGGCGCATGCGTTCGGGATCAGGGCCTATCACTCCGTTACGCACTACGTAGCCAAGGATGGCTAGATGGTCGGTGCTAAACACGCACTTATCCTTATTGTAAGTGAAATTAAGGAGTTTTGCGGTTCGGAGGAATTTTTGGAGGTTGATGTCGTGGTCCTGCTGGTCGTGGCCGCAGATGGTGACGTTATCGAGATACGGGAAGGTGGCCCGTAAACCGTGCTTGTTGACCATTTGGTCCATCTCCCGTTGGAAGACCGAGACTCCATTTGTGACACCGAATGGAACCCTGAGGAAGTGGTAGAGGCGCCCATCTGCCTCAAACGCGGTGTACTTTCGGTCACTCACGCGAATGGGGAGCTGGCGGTAGGCGGACTTAAGGTCCACCGTGGAGAAGACTTTGTACTTCGCGATCCTGTTAACCAGGTCGGAAATACGGGGGAGAGGATACGCGTCCAGCTGCGTAAACCTGTTGATGGTCTGACTGTAATCGATGACCATCCGGTTTTTCTCCCCAGTCCGAACTACCAGCACTTGGGCTCGCCAGGGACTGTTGCTGGCCTCAATAACTCCTTCCTTAAGGAGCCTCTGGACCTCGGACCCGATGAAGGTCCGGTCCTGGGCACTGTATCGTCTGCTCCGAGCGGCTACGGGTTTACAATCTGGGGTGAGATTAGCAAACAAGGAAGGGGGGGTCCACTTTGAGGGACGCGAGGCTGCAAACAGAAAGAGGAGGAATAGGGCCGCCGAATTGAAAGGTCAAGCTCTGCAGGTTGCACTGGAAGTCCAGGCCCAAGAGTGCCGGAGAGCATAGACGGGGGAGAATGAGGAGTTTGAAATTTTTGAAAACCCTCCCCTGGACTGTGAGGTCCGCTATGCAGCACCCGGTGATTTGAACGGTATGCGAACCTGAGGCCAATTCAATTTTATGTTTAACTGGGTGGATGGGGAGCGCGCAGCGTCTTACCGTGTCGGGGTGGACGAAACTTTTGTGGCGGCTAGCGGCAGTGTCAGTTGCGTCTGCGGGCCGGTCGGGGCAGCTGGGGGCGCGGGTCGGGAGGACCGTGGGGCCGTTGCGGGGGCCGGGAGGAGGGCCGGAGAGGTTGGTGCATGGCATGAGGCCCTGGGGGGGGCCCGGGGGGGCGATCCACGGTCGCTGCGCAGAACAGCAGCGACCGACTTGGTCTGGCAGACCACCGCGTAGTGGCCCTTCGTCCCGCAGCTCTTGCACAGAGTGGAGCGGGCCGGGCAGCGCGGGTGCTTCAAGAGGCCACAGAAATAGCAATGGGGCCCAGCTAGTTTGCCGGAGCGACCCGCGGCGCAGGCGTGGGGGGGGTCGGGGTCCACGGAGGATGGGGGTGGCGCGTGCCATGAAGTCCAGGGGGTTGCTGCGCGGCCGGAGGCGTATGCGCGGGCGTTCAGGTCAGCAACCTCCAGGGAGGTTGCCAGAGTCCGTGCCTCAGCTAGGCTGAGGGCGTTCTTCTCTAACAATCGTTGGCGGATAGAAGGAGACTGCATGCCAGCAACGTAAGCGTCTCTGATTAGAAGTTCCATGTATTCCGTCGCCGAAACTTGGAGACATGCGCACATTCTCCCTAGAGCTGCGAGGGCCTGGTAAAATTCGTCGAGGGACTCACCAGGGAACTGTTGTCTGGTCGTCAGGAGATGCCGTGCGTATACTTCGTTGACCGGCCGGAGAAAGTGTCCTTTAAGAATCTCCATGGCCGCATCAAAGTCGCCTTGGTCTTCGATCATTGCGTAGACCGATGTGCCCACGCATGAGTGGAGGATGTGGAGTTTCTGCTCCTTGGTGGGCTTGCCGGCTGCAGTCGTCAGGAAGCTATTAAAACACGCCTGTCAGTGTTTAAAAATTGCAGACGCATTTGCAGCATGCGGGCTGGTGCGGAGGCAGTCAGGCTTGATGCGTAGCTCTATTCCAAAATTCTAGCAGATTAAATTGATGTACCATCAATTCGACTCAAGACACATTTAGGATCCGAATAGTGGCTTTAATCTGTTATTTGTTAGCCCGGTGGTTGACTACAGAGAATGGCCGAACGCCGGGAACTTTGGGTACTTATACCCCGCCTTGGAGGCGGGGCCTACTTGCCTCTCGACCAATTGGAGAGCAGTCACATGACTAGTCCCAACCAATCGGACGAGAGACACATGACCAGCCAGAGCCAATGGGAAGCCAGTGCTCTGCACCAATGGTAGTGCTCATATCCATACCACCACAGGTTCCAGCCCCCGGCTGTGTTAGGAGAATGCTGTTGTTCCAGCCTCCTGGCTGTGTTAGGAGAATGCTGTTGTTACAGCTCCTTGGCTGTGTTAGGAGAATGCTGTTGTTACAGCCTCCTGGCTGTGTTAGGAGAATGCTGTTGTTACAGCCTCCTGGCTGTGTTAGGAGAATGCTGTTGTTACAGCCGCCTGGCTGTGTTAGGAGAATGCTGTTGTTACAGCCTCCTGGCTGTGTTAGCAGAATGCTGTTGTTACAGCCCCCTGGCTATGTTAGGAGAATGCTGCTGTTCCAGCCCCCTGTCTGTGTTCGGAGAATGCTGTTGTTACAGCCCCCTGGCTGTGTTAGCAGAATGCTGTTGTTACAGCCCCCTGGCTGTGTTAGCAGAATGCTGTTGTTACAGCCGCCTGGCTGTGTTAGGAGAATGCTGTTGTTACAGCCTCCTGGCTGTGTTAGGAGAATGCTGTTGTTATAGCCTCCTGGCTCGTTTGTGGTCAATTCCAACCTACATGACCTAGAGTTGCAGCATAATTAAATTTAATAAATAATTCTGAGAAAACACCTGAAGCCTTTGGCTCTTGGCAGCCCAATAACTTCAGTCACCGGGTTTGTAAATTTAAACACAACTGTGGCAGTGAAAGAGACTCACGGATGGTATGTTGCCTCCAGGGTGCCAGGTTCCGTGACGTCTCGGACCGTGGTTTCAGAATCCTTAAGGGGGAGGGAGAACAGTCACAAGTCGTGGTACACATCGGTACCAACGACATAGGTAAGAGAAGGGACAGGGATTTAAAACTGGAGTTTAGGGAGTTAGGGTGGCAGCTGAGAGCCGGGACAAACCATGTTGTCATCTCTGGTTTGTTGCCGGTGCCACATGCGAGCCATGTTGAGAAACAGGGAGAGCTTGCAGATAAACATGTGGCTGCAGGGATGGTGTAGGAGGGAGGGTTTCAGTTACGTGGATAGTTGGAGCACATTCTGGGCTAGGTTGGACCTGTACAGACAGGATGGTTTGCACCTGAACCAGAGGGGCACCAATATCCTGGGAGGGAAATTTGCTACGGTTCTTCGGGGGGGGGGGGGTTTATACTAATTTGGCAGGGGGGATGGGAAAACGAGCTGCAGTCCAGAAGCCGGTGTTGAGAGTAGTGAGGTACTGAGAAGGGTATCAAGGTCGCAGGAGTGTACTGGCAGACAGAAAGGTGGGTTGAAGTGTGTCTCCTTCAATGCAAGGAGCATCTGGAATAAGGTAGGTGAACATGGAGCGTGGATTGGTACTTGGGACTACGATGTTGTAGGCATTACGGAGACATGGTTAGAACAGGGACAGGAATGGTTGTTGGAAGTTCCGGGGTATTGATGTTTCAGTAAGAGTAAGGAAGGTGGTAAAAGAGGTGGAGGAGTGGCATTGTTAATCAAGGATTGTTTAACGGCTGCAGAAAGGCAGTTCAAGGGGGATCTGCCTACTGAGGTAATATGGGCTGAAGTTAGAAACAGGAAAGGAGCGGTCATGTTGTTAGGAGTTTTCTATAGGCCTCCAAATAGTAATAGAGATGTAGAGGAAGAAATTGCAAATCAGATTATGGATAGGTGTGGAGGTCTCAGGGTAGTTGTCATGGGTGACTTTAACTTTCCAAATACTGTTTGGAACCTCTATAGGTCGAACAGTTCGGATGGGACAGTTTTTCTACATTGTGTGTAGGAGGGTCTCCTGACATAATATGTGGATAGGCCGACAGGAGGTGGGGCCACATTTGATTTGGTACTGGGTAATGAACCGGGCCAAGTGTTAGATTTGTTTGTGGGAGAGCACTTTGGAGATAGTGACCACAATTCGGTGTCTTTCACTATTGCAATGGAGTGGGATAGGGCCATAGGGTAGGGCAAGGTTTATAATTGGGGGAGGGATAATTATGATGCAATTAGGCAAGAATTAGGGAGCATAAGATGGGAACAGAAACTGTGAGGGAAAGGCACAAATGAGAAGTGGAGCTTGTTCAAGGAACAAATATTGCGTGTTCTTGATAGGTATGTCCCTGTCAGGCAGGGAGGAAATGGCCGTGTGAACAAGCCATGGTTCACAAAAGAGGTTCAATGTCTTGTCAAGAGGAAAAAGGAAGAGTATGTAAGGATGAGAAAACAAGGTTCAGTTGGGTCGCTTGAGGGTGACAAGGTAGCAAGGAATGAACTAAAAAAAAGGGCTTAGGAGAGCTCGGAGGGGGCATGAGAAGTCCTTGGTGGGTCGGATCAAGGAAAACCCCAAGGCTTTTTACTCTCATGTGAGAAATAAAAGAATGACCAGGGTGAGGTTCGGGCCGGTCAAGGACAGTAGTGGGAACTTGTGCATGGAGTCAGAAGAGATAGGGGAGGCGTTGAATGAATATGTTTCTTCAGTGTTCACCAAGAAGAGGGGCCATGTTTTCGAGGATGAGAGTGTGATATAGGCGAGTAGGCTGGAGGAGGTAGATGTTCTGAGGAATTATGTATTAGCAATTTTGAAAACCTTAGGGTCAACAAGTCCCCTGGGCCAGATTGGATGTATCCTAGGATTCTTTGGGATGAAAGGGATGAGATTGCAGAGTCTTTGGCATTGATCTTTGGGTCCTCACTGTGAACGGGGTTATTGCCAGAGGACTGGAGAGTGGCGAATGTTGTTCCTCTGTTCAAGAAAGGGAATAGGAATGACCCTGGTAATTATAGGCCGGTTAGTCTTACATCGGTGGACGGTAAGTTAGTGGAAAGGTCCTGAAGGACATGATTTATGACCATTTGGAAAGATTCAGCTTAATCTGGAATAGTCAACACGGATTTGTGAAGGGTAAGTCTTGCCTCACAAATTTGATTGAATACTTTGAGGAGGCAACTAAGTGTGTAGATCAGGGGTGGGCAAACTTTTCCGTGCAAGGGCCACATTCAGAAATTCACTATTTTAAAGGGCCGCATAGTATATTAAGTAAAATAATTAATATTTAAAATAGCCAAAATAAAAGGTTTTTATAGAAAAAAAAAGCAATTAATTTTTATTAATTAATATTTTAAAGTAGAAACTTTACATGAAACACATTTATTTGAAAAACAAAGTAACTCAGTTTAAAGAAAAAAAAGCAATTAATTTTTATTAATTAATATTTTAAAGTAGAAACTTCACATGAAACACATGCTGTGCCGAGCAATGATCACCCTACTCAAGTCAACGTATCCACCCTATACCAGTAACCCAACAGCCCCCCCCCCCCCCCCCCCATTAACCTTATTTAAAAAAAAAAAAATTTTTTTTTAAAAAACAAATTCTTTTTTTTTATGACTTGATCTTGGTGGGCCGCATAAAGACCTTTGGCGGGCCGCATGCGGCCCGCGGGCCATAGTTTGCCCACCCCTGGTGTAGATGAAGGTAGAGCAGTTGATGTCGTATACATGGATTTTAGTAAGGCGTTTGATAAATCTGCTTTGCACCCTTTCCAATGCTTCCACATCCTTCCTATAGTGAGGTGACCAGAACTGCACACAATGTGGTCTCACCAGGGTCATGTATAATTGCAGCATAACCCCACAGCTCTTAAACTCAAGCCCTGTTAATAAACGCTAACACATGGCTCTGTCCATTTGAGTGGCAACCTTCAGAGATCTGTGGACATGAACCCCAAGATCTCTCTATTCCTCCATATTCCTCAGAACCCTGCCATTTACCCTGTAATCCGCATTCAAATTTTTCCTACCTAAATGAATAACCTCACACTTATCAGGGTTAAACTCCATCTGCATTTTTCAGCCCAGCTCTGCATCCTATCAATGTCTCTTTGCAGCCTACAACAGCCCTCCACCTCATCCACTACTACACCAATCTTGGTGTCATCAGCAAATTTACTGACCCACCCTTCAGCCCCCTCCTCCAAGTCATTAATAAAAATCACAAATAGCAGAGGACCCAGCACTGATCCCTATGGTACACCGCTAGTAACCTGTCATGGTCAGCTCATGAAGAAATTAAGGAGGTGTGGGATAGAGGGAAATTTGGCCAATTGGATAAGTAACTGGCTATCACATAGAAGACAGAGGGCGGTGGGTGGATGGAAAATTTTCAGACTGGAGACCAGTTACCAGCGGCAATTCTAGATTTGGTGATGTGTAATGGTGAATCACCTGAGGAAGCAGCTGCGCTCCGAAAGCGAGTGTTTGAAACAAACCTGTTGGACTTTAACCTGGTGTTGTAAGACTTCTTACTTGACTAACAATGCCACCCTTCCCCTCTTTTACCACCTTCCCTGAGCTTACTGAAATATCTAAAGCCCGGAACCTATAACAACCATTCCTGTCCCTGCTCTAGCCATGTCTCCGAAATGGCCACAACATCGAAGTTGCAGGTACCAACCCATGCTGCAAGTTCACCCACCTTATTCCGGATGCTCCTGGCGTTGAAGTAGACACACTTTAAACCACACTCCTGCAACCTTGAAACCTTACTCATGACCTCACTACTCTCAACCTCCTGTATACTGAAACTACAATTCAGGTTCCCAAACCCCTGCTGAATTAGTTTAAACCCTCCCGAAGAACAGTAGCAAATTTCCCCCCCAGGATATTGGTACCCCTCTGGTCCATGTGTAGACCATCCCATTTGTAGAGGTCTCACCTACCCCAAAATGAGCCCCAATTATCCAGGTATCTGAAACCCTCCCTCCTGCACCATCCCTGTAGCCACGTGTTCAACTGCTCTTTCCCTATTCCTCATCTCGCTCGCACGTGGCATGGGTAACAACCCAGAGATAATAACTCTGTTTGTTCTAGCTCTAAGTTTCCACCCTAGCTCCCTGAATTCCTGCCTTACATACCTATCCCTTTTCCTACCTATGTCATTGGTGCCTATGTGGACCACGACTTGGGGCTGCTCCCCCTCCCCCATAAGGATCCCGAAAACACGATCCAAGACATCACGGACCCTGGCACCTGGGAGGCAACACACCAACTGTGGGTCTCTCTCAATCCCACAGAATCTCCTATCTATCCCCCCAACTATGGAGTCTCCAATGGCTAATGATTTATTCCTCCCCCTTTCCCTTCTGAGCAACAGGGACAGACGCTGTGCCAGAGACCTGTACCCCATGGCTTACCCCCTGGTAAGTCGTCCCCTCCACCAATATCCAAAGCAGTATACTTGTTACTAAGGGGAACGACCACAGGGGATCCCTGGACTGACTGCTTCCTCCCAGCCCCTCTCACCATCACCCATCTATCTTCATGCTTCGGAGTAACTACATCCCTGAAGCTTCTATCTATGACCACCTTTGCCTCCCGAATGATCCAAAGTTCATCCAACTCCAGCTCCATTCCCTAACACGGTTTCTGAGGAGCTGGAGATGGGTGCACTTCCCACAGGTGAAATCAGCAGGGACACTGATGGTATCCCTCACCTCAAACATTCTGCAGGAGGAACATTGTACTACCTTCCCTGCAATCCCCAAGAAAAAGAAAGGAAGAGCTCACCTGATATTCACTCAACCACTTAGGTTAGAGGAGGTGGAAGGATGGGGGACACTACAAGTGCAGTGTCTCGGATTTAGCAACCGCCCAACTTAGAGACAGGTACTACACACCTTCCCACAAATCCCCACAGCCGACTTTCAGTTTCCTGCTGCTCTGAAACAAAAAAACACAACTCCAAAAAAAAAGTTAGTTAAAAAACAAAGGCCGCTTCTCCTGTAAGCTAAGTTTTTAAAACGGAAAACTTATCTTCCCGACAGACCCCTGGTTACTGCTCTCGCTGTTACCACTGAACAACTGAGGGCTCAGACACTAGATTTTTACTGTAAAATTAACTGCTAATTAGAAATCTCTGCCCTCAGGTTTAGTTACTCGTTTACCCAGTTGAATTTGTTTTTTTTTAATGTTTTTTTTTTTCAAATTTAACAGATTTCCTCCCAGCCAATCAGGTCACAGCTTTACTGTGATTTTACTTCAGTTTTTTCCCTCCATAATATGAAAAGGTATTTGTATCACTTACCTTCCTGGGATGCACTCTGGATCTGTCCCTGCAGATTAACAGTTACAAAGCCAGAAGAAGAAAACAAAACACAAAGGGACAAAGCACCCCTTCCCACTCTGCACCGAATTACCACACTGCTCCAAATTACCAAGTTCCAATTCCCACTCTGGCTGTCCCTCACTCAGGATGTCTCGACTTCACTGTGCACGAAGCTTACTGAGTGTGCGCTTTTTTGCCTGTTTCTTATATAGAACCCAGCTAAACAAAGATGATTCACACTACTTAAGCTTCAAGCAGAATAATGCAATTTACACTTTTTCCCACTCTCCCCCCTGTTGCTTGCCTTGGCTATTGATCCATTGGCGATGGCGCTGAGAGCTTCAAAGGACTGGAAGGGGCTTGTCCGAGGAGGGGGGGCGTGGGTCTCGTTATATGTACATTGGGGCAGCACGGTAGCATTGTGGATAGCACAATCGCTTCACAGCTCCAGGGTCCCAGGTTCGATTCCGGCTTGGGTCACTGTCTGTGCGGAGTCTGCACATCCTTCCCGTGTGTGCGTGGGTTTCCTCCGGGTGCTCCGGTTTCCTCCCACAGTCCAAAGATGTGCAGGTTAGGTGGATTGGCCATGATAAATTGCCCTTAGTGTTGAGTGGGATTACTGGGTTATGGGGATAGGGTGGAGGTGTTGGCCTTGGGTGGGGTGCTCTTTCCAGGAGCCGGTGCAGACTCGATGGGCCGAATGGCCTCCTTCTGCACTGTAAATTCTATGTAAATCTCTGATCCATTTGGGGGATGGGAGAGATTATGCGGATCTTAGGGGAATTTGGCCGGTTCTCGGGGTATAAAGTGAACATGGGTAAGAGTGAAGTTTTTGTGATCCAGGCGAGGGGGCAGGAGAGAGGCTGGAGGAGTTGCCGTTGTGGTGGGAGGGAGTTTTCACTACTTGTGTATTCAGTGGCACGGGGATGGGAACAGCTACATAAATTGAATATGGCCCGGTTAGTTGAGCAAATGAAGGAGGACTTTCGGAAGGTGGGACATGCTCCCGCTGTCACTGGCAGGGAGGGTACAGACCGTAAAGATGACGGTTCTCCAGAGATTTTTGTTTGTTTTCCAGTGTCTCCCTATTTTTATTCCAAAAGCCTTTTATAAGCACGTTAATGCGGTGATCTCTAGGTTTGTATGGGTGGGTAAAACCCTGCGAGTAAGGAAAGCACCCATCGATAAACGATCCCCTGTTGGAGCGGAGCCGAGTGGGGGGAGGATTGGACCTACCAAACTTTAGTAATTACTACTGGGCGGCAAATATAGCCATGATCTGGAAGTGGGTAGTTGGGGAGGGGTCGGTGTGGGAGCGGGTGGATGCGGCGTCTTGTAAGGGCACACGCTTAGGCGCAATGGTCATGGCACCTCTGTCATTCTCGCCGGCTCGGTATTCCACAAGCCCGGTGGTGGTGGCTGCTCTGAGGCAATGGGGGCAGTGGTGGAAGCATATGGGAGTGGAGGGAGCATCGGTGTGGGGTCCAATTTGTGGCAATCACCGGTAGGAGTTTTCCTTGTTTGGAGGTTTGGAGGGGGAGTTTGAATTGCTGGGTGGGAATGGGTTTTGCGATCTGCAGGTGAGAGACTTTGCGCCAGGGCAGGTATCAACCTTTCCGCTTCTACCACCAAAGGGAATACAGGATAAGGTAGGTTCAAAAATGGAGGTGGGGAGGGGAAGGTCTCGGATATTTATAAAGAGCTCATGGAGTGGGAGGGAACCCAGATAGGGGAGGTAAAGCGCAAGTAGGAAGGTGAGTTGGGAAAGGAGCTAGAGGCAGGTTTGTGGGAGGATGCTCTGAGTAGAGTCAACACCTCCTCATCATGTGCCAGGATCAGCCTAATCCAATTCAAGGTGGTTCATCGGGTACACATGGCGGTGGCCAGGTCGAGCAGGTTTTTTGGGGTGGAGGACAGGTGTCTGAGGTGTGCGGGAGGGCCTGAAAATCATGTCCACATGTTTTGAGCATGTCCAAAGCTTAGGGGATTCTGGCAGGGTTTTGTCAATGTCATGTCCACGGCAGAGGTGCTAAAATTGAGGGTGGCGCCGAGTCCAGAGGGCGTGATCTTTGGAATGTCGGAAGACCCGGGAGACCAGGGGGCGAGAAAGGCTGACATTTTGATCTTTGCCTCCTTCGTAGCCTGGATATGGATCCCATTATCGTGGAGGAACTCGGAGCCCCCAAAATCAGGAGTATAGGTTAGCGACATGGCCGGGTTTCTCAGGCTTGAGAAAATTAATTTCGCCCTGAGAAGTTAGGGTTCGTCCGGAGGTGGCAGCCGATTATCGACTTCTTCAGGGAAAACTAAACTGTTAGCAGACACAATAAGTTGGGGGGGGGGGGGGGGGGGGGGGGCGGCGCGGGGGGTGGCTAGGTGGGGGGGGGGGGGTAGAGGGAGTTAGTTTAGTTTAGTTCAGGCGTGATCAGCGAGAGGAGATGGAGAGACTTAGGAATTGTGTGTATAAGCCTTGTTGGCTGGGTATGATTGGTGATTGGGGGGTATTATGTTCTGAATTATGTTTACATTTGTATTTGTATCTTTTGTTGTTATAAAATCATAAATGCCTTAATAAAATGCTTGTTAAAAAAATGGCAGAGCAGACTCGATGGGCTGAATGGTCTAAATCTGCTCCTCTTTCTTATGAATTTATGAACTTATAGGTGAAGTCCTCAGGTGAAGGTGCTAAATTGGGGAAGGCTAATTAAAACAATATTGGGCAGGAACTGGAGAATGTAGATTGGGGACAGATGTTTGAAGGCAAATCATCATCTGGCATGTGGGAGGCTTTGATAGGAATTCAGGACGGGCACGTTCCTGTGAGGATGAAGGATAAGTATAGCAAGTTTCGGGAACCTTGGATAACGAGAGATATTGTGAGTCTAGTCAAAAAGAAAAGGGAAGCTTTTGTCAAGGCTAGGAGACTGGGAATACACAAAGCAAGTGTGAAATACAAGAAAAGTAGAAAGAAACTTAAGCAAGGAGTCAGGAGGGCGAAAAGGGGTCACGAAAAATCATTGGTCAGCAGGATTAAGGAAAATCCCGAGGCTTTTTACACATATATAAAGAGCAAGAGGGTAGCCAGGCAGAGGGTCAGCCCATTCAAGAACAGGGGAGGGTATACGTGGAGCCAGAGGAAATAGGTGAAGTATTAAATGAGTACTTTGCGTCAGTATTCACCAAAGAGAAAGACTTAGTGCATGATGAATCTGAGGAAGAGTGTGCAGCTGGTTTGGGTCATGTTGATATCAGAAAGGAGGATGTATTGGGGGTCTTGAAAAACATTAAGGTAGACAAGACCCCAGGGCCTGATGCTATATAGCCCAGAATACTGAGAGAGGCAAGGGAGGAAATTGCTGGGGTCTTGAGAGAATTGTTTTAATCCTCGCTGGCTACAGGGGAGATCCCAGAGGATTGGGGAATAGCCAATGTTGTTCGTTTGTTTAAGAAGGGTCGCGAGGATAATCCAGGTAATTACAGGCCGGTGAGCCTTACGTCAGTGGTTGGGAAATTATTGGAATGGATTTTTCAAGACAGGATTTACTCCCACATGGAAATAGGTAGACGTATTAGCTAAAGGCAACATGGTTTCGTGAACGGGGATCGTGTCTCACTAACTAGATCGAGTTTTTTGAGGTGACTGTGGTGATATGTGTAAAGGCATATCTATGAAATTAAAAAATTACAATGAAATGAAAATTGCTTATTGTCACAAGCAGGCTTCAAATGAAAAGCCCCTAGTCTCCACATTCCGGCGTCTGTTCAGGCTATGTATAATTGTACATAGTTGGACCAATGTATATATTTTTATAAAATAGTGCCAATGTATATAGACAATCACAAATACATGTAGGGATAGCTATAACCCCCCGCCTGCAGGTGGAACCAAACCGGACAGATGTATATATATCAGAGGTAGGATAGGAGCCAAACACTGGGTAGCAGGCCTGACAAGGGGACAGATTACAGTAATGGAGGCAGAATCATCTGCATAGAGAAATGAAATGAAATGAAATGAAAATCGCTTATTGTCACGAGTAGGCTTCAAATGAAGTTACTGTGAAAAGCCCCTAGTCGCCACATTCCGGCGACTGTTCAGGGAGGCTGTTACAGGAATCGAACCGTGCTGCTGGCCTGCTTGGCTGCTTTCAAAGCCAGCGATTTAGCCCTGTGCTAAACAGCCCCTGTGCTAAACAGCCCCTGAAATGCAAAGTTACCATTAAGAATAAATACTTGTAGCAAATACATCTTTGTGTTCTATGTGTACCTTGATGATCAAGGACGTAATGGAACACAACATGGTACCAGGCTTAGTGAAGAAGACAAGCCACGCGGAATGGTAGAAGAAGCCAGACGAACGATGGCTCTGCCAACCTGGTGATCCAAGGAGCTGTGAGATGGATGGTTTTAAGGTACCATACCAACTTCAAGTCTTGGGCAATCTGGATTCAAACTGGTGTGCCGTCAAGCAGCAGTTTAAGCTGTTTCTGTTGGCCCGTGGCCTACAGGTACTGACTGATGAAAGGCGTGTTGCGTTGCTGCTCATGACAGCTGGGTTTAAGTGCTCCAATTGTACAATTTGTTCTGTTTTCAGAAAGGCGTGCAGACCTACGAGGTGGTGGTTCAACACTTTGATGACACTGGTCTCCTAAAAGCAATGAAACTTTTGAAAGATACATGTTCCGATCTCGCAACAAGAAAGACAAGGAATCCTTGGTGGATGGGATCTGCTGCTCAAAATGGCTATCACCATCGAGAATCCTTCGACAGTTTGCAATGGATATGCATTTAACGGCCCAGTCGTACAATTTTGGACAGCTGCAATCTTCAAAGATCCGAGACCAAATCGTATATAGAATCTCAGAATCTCAGATGGTGCACTACGAGACAGACACCTCGATGGAGTAGGGCAGGTTGCGGGCCTTGATGAAATGGCAAAAACGGGTGACCCCTGGGTGACAGAGGTTGTCGTGCAGGGTCTGGAGTCGGTCCACTTGTGCGCTGGCACATGTACCTCGGGATAAGGCATCGGGGGGCTCGTTGAGCTAACCGGGGCGATTCAAAATCTCATAGTTGTAGGTGAAGAGCTCGATCCTCCACCTCAAGATTTTATCGTTTTTGATCTTGCCCCGCTGTCTCTTGTTCAACATGAAGGCAACCGACCGTTGGTCAGTGAGGAGCATGAATTTCCTGCCAGCCAGGTAATGCCTCCAATGCCACACAGCTTCAACGATGGCTTGGGCTTCTTTTTCGACGGAGGATTGCCGAATTTCAGAGGCATGGAGGGTGTGGGAAAAGAATGCCACGGGCCTGCCCGCCTGGTTGAGGGTGGCGGCCAGAGCGACGTCTGACGTCTTATGATAGTCTGGTCAGGTTAGCCTCAGGTCTCAAGTCAAGTCAGCATAGTGTCAACCCACAGTTAAAGTATGTGTGATAGTTAAGAGTTCAATAAAATCGAGTTGCATTTCTTCAAGTGTTGGAATCCTGTCTCTCTCACTGCTGCAGTAAATGCAGTCCTCGCAGACCCAGCATACCCAACACATCATGGTACCAGTGAGTCATGCTTGAGTTTGACGGACCTACCTTGAGATAGTCTGCCTTTGACCAGCGATCAGCCATCCGGTAACATGGACAGCGTCCGCCCTCCCCCGCAGCTCCGGATCACCGGCAACCTCAGTGCTAACTGGAAGATTTTCAAGCAGAAGATCCAGCTATATCTTGAAGCCACCGACCTCGAAGCCGCATCGGATGCCAGGAGTAATCGCTCTCTTCCTGTCTACAGCCGGGACCACGCTATCCACATCTTTAACTCCCTCACCTTTGCTGAAGGCGATGACAAGACAAAGTTTAAAACAGTCCTGCTGAAGTTTGACAGCCACTGTGACATCGAAGTCAACGAGAGCTTTGAACGCTATGTATTCCAGCAGAGGCTTCAGGGTAAGGATTAACCTTTTCAGTCCTTCTTCACCCATTTCCGTATCCTTGCGCAGTCCTGCAACTACGGCTCCACTTCCGACTCCATGATCCGCGACCAGATCGTTTTCAGGGTCCACTCCGATCCCCTTCGCCAGCAGCTCCTTAAGTTAAGGAGCTCACCCTTACCATCGCCATCGAAACCTGCATCCTCCACAAGCATGCTAACAACCGGTACTCCCATATCAAGGGGGCAGAGACGGCAAGGCCCCACAATGCGGAGCGGATGCAGGCCGTAAAACAGCCCCAGAGCCTGCATCTGGATGAGGGCGGCCATTTTGCGTGCTTTTCCCAGGCTCCTGCGCATGCACACCACGACCAAGGGGATGGCGAAGCCGATGACCGAACTGCGCAGGTGCCCACATTATTCGACCGCACCGTGCATGCGTGGTGGCACACGGAGCGTCCTGACGTCGGCGCCATGACGTGCAACAACTGTGGCTCCGCCCATTTAAAGCGGCAATGTCCTGCGAAATCTCGACGCTGTCTCCAGTGTGGCAAGCTTGGCCACTACGCAGCCCTGTGCAGATCTGCTCAACTGCCCAACACACAGCGATTGCAGCCGCAGCGCAGGAACGTCGGGTCAGTACAGCAACCCGTTGCAGACTCCGACTCTGACATGGTTCCAGGTCCCGACACAGAGGGCCTCACATCCCCATTCCAGGTGGGCATCATCACAAAGCATACGATGCTTTCAGCGAAGAAGGCGAAACAACTCCCAGTGATGAGCATTGATCCTGACGACGAGTTGTGTGCCACCCTAACGGTCAACAAGTCTCGCATACTTTTCAGGCTGGACAACGGCGCTTCAGTGAACCTCATTTCAAAGTCTGACCTTGACACCATCCGCATCAAGCCAAGCATTCTTCCACCGGCCAGCCAGCTCCTCGACTACAATGGCAATGCCATTGCTGCCAGTGGCTCATAGATCATAGAATTTACAGTGCAGAAGGAGGCCATTCGGCCCATCGAGTCTGCACTGGCTCTTGGAAAGAGCACCCTACCCAAGGTCAACACCTCCACCCTATCCCCATAACCCAGGAACCCAACCCAACACTAAGGGCAATTTTGGACACTAAGGGCAATTTATCATGGCCAATCCACCAAACCTGCACATCTTTGGACTGTGGGAGGAAACCGGAGCACCCGGAGGAAACCCACGCACACACGGGGAGGATGTGCAGACTCCGCACAGACAGTGACCCAAGCCGGAATCGAATATGGGACCCTGGAGCTGTGAAGCATTTGTGCTATCCACAATGCTACCGTGCTGCCCGTTGACAGCTCATGCCAGCTTGCGGTATCACATTGTTCTTCAAAAGCAACCCTGCATTTTGAAATTGTTGGAACCAACAGAGCTTCCCTGCTCAGTGCTCAGGCCTGCAAAATCCTGAATCTTGTGCAGTGGGTTCACGCCATGTCGTCCGCAGAGGCAATGACCTCGCCAGATGTTAACTTCCAAGCTCAATTAGATGACATCATAGCACAATACCACAGCGTCTTCGAAGGTATGGGCACACTCCCTTACTGATACAAGATACTGCTGAAACCGAATGCCACACCTGTGGTTCATGCACCCCGTCGGGTGCCGGCAGCCCTTAAGGACCGCCTCAAGCAGCAGCTGCAAGACCTCCAGGACCAGGGCGTCATTCCTAAGGTCACGGAACCCACGGACTGGGTTAGTTTCATGGTTTGTGTCAAAAAACCGTCAGGGGTACTTCGCATTTGTATCGATCCCAAAGACTTGAACCACAACATCATGAGGGGACACTACCCGATCCCTAAACGAGAAGAGCTCACCAGCGAAATGGCTTATGCCAAGTTTTTCACGAAGCTGAATGCCTCCAATGGGTTTTGGCAAATACAGCTGGACGCTTCCAGTCAAAAGCTGTGCACATTAAACACCCCGTTCGGTCGCTACTGTTACAACCGGATGCTCTTTGGCATCATCTCCGCCTCGGAGGTGTTCCACCGCATAAGGGAGCAAATGATGGAGGGCATCGAGGGGGTGCGAGTGTACGTCAATGATATCATTATCTGGTCCACGACTCTTCAGGAGCACATAGATCGCCTCAAGCGAGTGTTCCACAGGATCCACGAGCATGAACTCCAACTCAATAGAGCCAAATGCTCGTTCGGTCAAGCAGAAATAAAGTTCCTTGGCGACCAGATTTCGCAGTTCGGTGTGCAGCCAGACGCAGGCAAGGTGTCGGTGATCAATGCCATGAAGACACCGGAGGACAAGAAGGCGGTCCTCCGCTTCCTAGGGATGGGCAACTTCCTTGGGAAGTTTATCCCCAACCTTGCATCACACACGACAGCTCTCCACAGTCTCGTTAAAAAGACTACGGACTTCCAGTGGCTCCCCGCTCATGAGCAAGAGCAGCGTGAGCTCAGGGCGAAACTCACCAAGGTCCCGGTACTGGCGTTTTTCGACCCCGCCAAGGAGACGAAGATCTCCACCGACGAGAGCCAGGCTGGCATTAGGGCAGTACTCCTCCAGCGGGACGAATCCTCCTCCTGGGCCCCAGTCGCATATGCCTTTCGAGCCATGACACCTACTGAGCAACGATACGCTCAGATTGAAAAAGAATGCCTGGGCCTCCTCACAGGGATTGACAAATTCCATGATTACGTGTATGGACTCCCCAAATTCACGGTCAAGACGGACCACAGGCCATTGGTTCACATCATCCAAAAAGACCTCAATGATATGACACCACGGCTACAACGTATCCTCCTCAAACTCCGTCGCTACGATTTCGACCTGGTCTACACCTCGGGCAAAGAGCTCATTGTGGCCGATGCACTCTCTAGATCCATCACCACGCCGTGTGAGCAGTCGGACTTTGTCTGTCAGATAGACGCTCAGGTGAAGTTTTGTGCATCCAACTTTCTGGCCACTTATGAAAGGGTCGGGCAAATCGTCAGGTGACGGCCAGGGATCCTTTACTTCAGCGGGTCATGCAACATCTCACGGATGGTTGGCAAACGGGGCAGTGCCCCCAGTTTTATAATGTTAAAGACGATCTAGCAGTAGTGGACGGCATACTAATGAAGCTGGACAGGATAGTAATCCCACAGAGCATGCAAGAGCTGGTCCTCGGCCAAATCCACGAGGGTCACATGGGGGACAAAAAGTGTCGCCATCGAGCCCGAGAGACAGTATATTGGCCAGGCATCAGTCAGGACATCGCCAACACGGTCCTCAATTGCCCAACGTGTCAAAGGTTCCAGCCAGCTCAGCTTAAAGAGACTCTACAGCCACATGGACTGGTGTCCTCCCCATGGCCCAAAGATGGTATTGACCTCTTTCATGCAAAGGGCCGAGACTATGTCCTCCTCGTGGACTAC
The DNA here is from genome assembly GCF_902713615.1 of Scyliorhinus canicula. NCBI lineage: Eukaryota > Metazoa > Chordata > Chondrichthyes > Carcharhiniformes > Scyliorhinidae > Scyliorhinus > Scyliorhinus canicula. Next base: position 8,198,416 of record NC_052151.1, on the reverse strand, counting down.
TTTTCTAACTACCCTGAGGTGGTCGGACTGACTGACCTCACATCAGCAACAGTCATCAAGGCATTCCACTTACAGTTATGACTGATAATGGCCCTTGCTTCTTCAGCCAGGAGTGGACGGATTTGCCCGCGGTACAATTTTAGGCACGTCACTTCAAGCCCCCACTACCCCCAGTCGAATAGGATGGCTGAAAAGGGGGTCCACATCGTTAAAAGACTTGTGCAAAGCTGCTGACTCGGGTTCGGATTTCAAACTGGTGCTGTTAGCCTTCAGGGCAACTCCTTTGTCCGCTGGCCTGTCCCCAGCGGAGCTGCTGATGAACCGCACACTACGGGTGACGGTGCCGGCTATCCACATCCCGGACCTTGACAATTTTCCAATGCAAGTTGGCATACGATGCCCATGCCACAGATCTCCCTGCTCTGATCCCTGCTGACCGAGTTTGTGTTCAGCTACCTGACGGTGGCTGGTCTGCCATGGCTGTGGTGGTTAAGCAAGTGCCCCCGAGATCATTCCTCGTTCGCATGCATGATGGCTCCTTTCTTCGGCGTAATAGGTGGGCACTGCGGCTACTTCCATGCCCGCCACCTGAACGTGATGTCCCGCCTCGCATGCTGGTTCCTCAGGACGCGCCCTTCCACGAGGCCACCGATCTGCCAGTTCTTTTACCGACCTCTGCATTGGAGGCAGTTCTGACCGTTCAAGTGCAGGCGGCCCCTGACCCACCCTTGAGGCGGTCAACCAGAATTTGTCGCCCACCACAGAGACTGAATTTATAGACCGAATTTATGGACTGAATGTTGAATTACCTTGTGACCCGTTTACACATCTGTACATATTGTTTCTTCCTAATTTGTTATCTGCCCTCTATATGCGCTAGACACCTTCCCATGTAAATACGTTAACATACTTTGTCTATAGTCAGGCTCCTGTACACACATACTCACTATTTATTGACCTACACACATTTTTTTAAAAGTAAAAAAAAAGGGGGGGAGGAGATGTCATAATATACACACAGGTATATGATGGTGCACAGAGAGGCAGTGATTGACACACAGGATGACCAGTGAACACAGCAGCCAATCACCAGACAGGACACAACCACAATAAAGCCAGACGGCACTAGTTTTCCCGCTCTCTTGGGATCCAGCCTCTGAGACAGTCAGAGCCCGTGAGCAGTAACTAGAACATACACCATGTGGTAGTAATAGCCTGGTCAGGTTAGCCTCAGGTCTCCAGTCAAGTCAGCATAGTGTCAACCCACAGTTAAAGTATTATTATAGTTGAGAGTTCAATAAAATTGAGTTGCATTTCTTCAAGTGTTGGAAGCCTGTCTCTCTCACTCCTGCAATGAATGCAGTCCTCACAGACCCAGCTTACCCAACACATCAGCAACGGGTTTGCAATCCGGGGTTAGGTTTGCAAGAAGGGAAGGCGGGTCGACCTTAAGGGTCGCGAGGCCGCACACAGTAAGGGGTGGTAGGGGCCCGCCGAATATCAGGGTTCGGCTCTGGAGGTTGCACTGGAAGTCCAGGCTGAGCAGCAAGGCAGCGCAGAGATTAGGGAGGACGTAGAGGCGGAAGCCGCTGAACTCCACGCTCTGGACAGTGAGGGTGGCGATGCAGTACCCCCGGATCGCCATAGAGTGGGATCCGGAGGCCAGGGAGATTCTCTGGTTAGCGGGGTGTACCGCAAGGGAGCAGCACCTTACCGTATTGGGGGTGAATGAAGCTCTCAGTGCTCCGGTGTCCAGCAGTCAGGAGATCTCGTGCCCGTTGATCTTCAATTTAGTTGACACGGTCGCGAGGTCAAGACTGGTCAATCATCGTCGATGGTTGCAGGTGATGAGCGGCCTGATGAGGTGCCCGACGGGCTGGGGTCCTGAGTCGGGTAAGATGGCGGCGCCCACGGATCACACGTGTCGAGGGGGAGGCAAGATGGTGGCGCTTTGAGGCTGCACGTGTCGTGAGGAAGGCAAGATGGCGGCGCCTGTTGGTCCTGGGAGAGACAAGATGGCGGCACCCATGGGCCGCACGTGTTGTGAGCCGAGCAAGATGGCAGCAGCCACTGGCCACACGTGGTCCAAGGAGGGGAAGATGGCGGCTCCCACTGGCCGCACGGGGGGGGGGGGGGTGCTGGGACAATAGCGGCGATTGAGCGGGCCTGGCACACTGCAGCGAAATGTCCGTTCTTGCCACAGGCCTTGTAGACGGCACTCCGCGCCGGGCAGAGCTGTCAGGGGGTGTTTTGACTGCCCGGAGAAGTACCATTTGGGCCCCCAGGGGTTGGTTGCCTGCCGCGCGGCATAGGCGTGGGGTTGGTTGAGGACGGCCGCTGATGGGGTCAACAATGGGCGGCCATCTGTGGAGTCCACGATGCACGGGGGGGGGGTGGGCCGCGCGGTCGGGGGCATAGGCCTGAATGTTGCAGCACGGTAACATGGTGGTTAGCATAAATGCTTCACAGCTCCAGGGTCCCAGGTTCGATTCCCGGCTGGGTCACTGTCTGTGCGGAGTCTGCACGTCCTCCCCGTGTGTGCGTGGGTTTCCTCCGGGTGCTCCGGTTTCCTCCCACAGTCCAAAGATGTGCGGGTTAGGTGGATTGGCCATGCTAAATTGCCCGTAGTGTCCTAAAATGTAATGTTAAGGGGGGGTTGTTGGGTTACGGGTATAGGGTGGATACGTGGGTTTGAGTAGGGTGATCATTGCTCGGCACAACATCGAGGGCCGAAGGGCCTGTTCTGTGCTGTACTGTTCTGTGTTGCGTGATGCGACTGCAAGTGGGAGTGTTAGTTTTTTTGTCGCCGAGAAGTCGAGGGTGGCCCCTTCTAAGAGGCACTGGCGGATGTAGTCAGACCCTATGCCGGTAACAAATGCATCTCTGATTAGCAAATTCGAGTGTTCCATGACCAAAACGGTCTGACAGTTAGTCTCTAACTAGGGCGAGCAGGGCGCGCCAGAAATCTTCCACCGACTCACCGGGAAGTTGGCGCTGCATGGAGAGGAGGTGCCTGGGGTAGATTTTGTTAGGCCGCTGAGCGTAGTTTTCCTTCAGTAGCGTCATGGCCTCTGCGTAGGTCCTGGACGAGTGGAAAGACGTTGGAGCTCAGCCGCGTGTAAAGGATCTGGAGCTTCTGTGCTTCTGGGATTGTATCTGGTGCAGACCCGATGTACACTTCAAAACAGTTCGAAGTCCTTTTTGGCGTTGTCTGTTTGAAGATGCAGCTGCAGGCGATCCGGCTTGATGCGGATGTCCATCTCTGGAAAATCTCAGTGTAATAAATTGATGTACTATCAATTACGTAAAGACGAGAGTAGGATGTGATCGAGGCTTTATTACACTGAGATGTGTGACCTCCTACAGTAGCTGACAAAATGGCTGCTGTACGGGGAGCACACATATTTATACTCTGCCTATTGGGCAGAGCCAGCAGGCTGGGATCTACCCCCGTACCTGTAGTACCGGGGCCTCACCATAAAGCACCTATATATACAATATATAGATCAGTGGTGACTACCATACTCTTAATGCAGAAATTGATTGTAAATGATCGGTTGGATACTTGGGTGGAGAGATGGCAAATGAAGTTTAATTCTGAAAAATGGGAGGTGATGCATTTTGGGAGGTCTAATACAGATGGGAAATATACAGTAAATGGCAGAACCATCCAGAGTATTGGTAGACAGAGGGATCTGGGTGTACAGGTACACAGGTCACTGAAAGTGCCCACACAGGTGGAGAATGTAGTCAAGAAGGCATACAGCATGCTTGCCATCATCGGCCAAGGCACTGAATTTAAAACTTAGCAAGTCATGTTGCAGCTTTATAGAATCTTAGTTAGGTCGCACTTGGAATATAGTGTTCAATTCTGCTCGCTACAATAGCAGAACAATGTGGAGGCTTTGACGAGGGTACAGAAAAGATTTACCAAGATGTTGCCTGGTATGGAGGGCATTAGCTGTGAGGAGAGGTTGGAGAAACTTGGTTTGTTCTCACTGGAACAACGGAGGTTGAGTGGCGACCTGTTAGAAGTCTACAAGACTATAAGGGGCATGGACAGAGTGGATAGTCAGAAGTTTTTTCCCAGGATGGAAGAGTAAATTACTAGAGGGCTTAGGTTTAAGGTGTGAGCGGTAAGGGTTAAAGGAGATATATCAGGCAAATTTTTACACAGAGGGTGGTGGGAGCCTGGAACTCGCTGCCAGGGAAGGTATTAGAAGCAGATACGATAGTGACGTTTAAGGAGCATCTTCACAAATACATGAATAGGATGGGAATAAAGGGATATGGTCCCTGGAAAGGTAGGGGTTTTTAGTTCAGATGGGTAGTGATGTGTTGGGTATGCTGGGTTCTGTGATGACTGCGTTTACCAGAGCAGTAGAAGAGACAGGCTACCAACACCTGTAGAAGTACAACTCTATTTTATTTAACTATGAGCTGTTAAACATACTTGCACTGTGGGTCGACACTATGTCAGGTTGACTGAAGACCTATGGCTAACCTGACCAGACTATACTGCTAGCACATGGCAGATGTTAGTGTTACTGATTACGGGCTCTGGCTGTCTCAGAGGCTGCATCCCAAATCAGCAGGAAAACGAGTGCCCTCTGGCTTTATAGTGACCGTGCCCTGTCTGGTGATTGGCTGCTGAGTTCTGTGTGTTAATTGGTCTTTCAGTGTGTCAGTCAGTATGTGTCTATGCACCATCATATACTTGTGTGTATATTATGACAGGAAGCATGACCCATGCAGACTTAGAGGGCTGAAGACCCTGTTCGTGTGCTGTAATTTTCTTTGTTCTTTGGTATAATATGGCCTTTTAGTCAATTCAATGGCCACCAATTGAACCGATTCCCACCGAACACTTGGGTCCCAAAACATCTGAGTTCTGCTGTCCTAAGCATAGCACAATGTACTACGTTGTAATATTTGAGTTCCTCTCTTCTCCTGCTAGACTTAAAGATATATGTCCATTCAGCATCCATGGAACAAAATGATGATGGCAAAACTAAAGACATGGGAAATAAGGGAATCAACAGGAAGGGCTCTTACACTGAGCAGACGTAATGGCACCCATTTCAGTAGGAGGCCAGAAGCATGGCGTGACCAGAACAACACCTAGCAGTTGAAGGTTCAAAATCTTGTTCTGTGACTTGCCAATATGGGGAGAAGCCACCTCATTGGACCCTCCTGTAATGCACACAGGCCACAGAATCTTTGCAAAGGGTGCGAAGGGATGTATAAAAAGGACAACCTAGAACTCCAGCTCTCTCTACCTTTGCACCTTTTGCATAGAACATAGAAATGGTCTTCTGAAATACCCGGGGTACATTTACCCACCTTTCACTTTACAACAGTTGGATTCTGGGTGTTAAGGCCCAGTCCTGATGTGCTAGATGCCATTTAAGGAGGTGAAATTTTGAAATTCAGCACTCCTGAAGGCTATGCATATGATGAGTGCAGCTGTCCAGTGGTTCGAAAAACACTGACGCAATTTCTGAATTGTGGCATCCAACGTCATAGACTTTGTTTTAAACAATCCAATCCACCTCAAATAGGCATCAACAAGGACAAAAACATTGTGCCCATGAATGGCCCCACATAACCAACATGATGTGTACTCATGGCCGGCCCGGCTATTCCCAAGGCTGCAATGGGCAGTAGCAGGCAATCTTTGCTGCATTCGGCACTGGTCACAGAACTTCACCAAACTCTCAATGTCAGTATTAATCCCAGACCACCATGCATAACTTCTGGGGAGCAGCTTCATAGCCGAATGGGCACTGTGCAATTTGGCTTGGAGCAAATCTATTCCTGGTACAGGGATAACTATTCTGGCTCCTCAAAGTATGATGCCACCTTTGCAACTTCCGTACTTCTGCCTCACGGCGTTGAGGACCCGGGTTCGATCCTGATACTAGGTCACTGTCCGTGTGGTGTTTGCACATTCTCCCCGAGTCTACGTGGGTCTCGACCCCACCCAAAGATGTGCAGGGTAGGTGGATTGGCCACACTAAATTGTTCCTTGATTGGAAAAAAAATGAATTGGATAATTTAAATTTATAAATAACAGGACTAGGCAGAGTAGATGCAGAAAGGATGTTACCAATGGTGGTTGAATCCAGAACCAGGGGTCACAGTCTGAGGATATGGGATAAACCATTTAGAAGTGAGATGGGGAGAAATTTCTTCACCCAGAGAGTGCTGAGCCTGTGCAATTTGCTACCTCAGAAAGCAGTTGAGGCCAAACCATTATCGGGTGGATTCTCGGTTTGAGAGACGAGGTGTTGATGCTGGGACTGAGTAGGGCTGTTCCACAGTCCCGATGAGGGTGCGACTGCCGGAGCCATGCAGGACAAGCTAATGGGCCAGAATTCGCACCATGTGAAACCAGTGCAAATCCAACACCAGCATGTGATTCACTGGGGTCGGGATTGGCTACAAGAACATGACAAGCTGCAGCTGCATATCAGCACTCATCCCTCCACACAAGATTATGTCACCTGAAAGCCGGCCCGGGGTTCGCAGATGCAGAGCTGAAGATATTGCTGGATTCCGGGGAAGATTGGTGGGACACCCTGTTCCCAAGGGTGGGAAGGAGGCTGCCACCTGCCAATGTCAACCCAGCCTGGGCAGAGGTGGCAGAGGCTGTGAGCGCCGTGGGCCCCACTGGACCGAACATCAGTGCCATAAGAAGCTACACAACCTCCTCAGTGTGGCCGGGTGAGTCACCAGCTCCATGTCCCTGACACCACCATTGTCCCACACACCCCACACATCCGACATCCATAATTCCCCACAAACCCTCCCATGATGCCCCACCTGGCGGACTGATGGTCAGTGCATGATGAGTTTGGGCAGCCCCCAAAGCGAGCCAGGGTAAGCCACCAGCTGCATTCCCCTGGCACGATCCCCATCCCACATACTCCACACCTATCACCATCATTGTCAACTCCCCAGCAGCCTCGGGGACACCCATACCTAGAGTCACAGCTTCCAAAGTCAGATCAGCCTTCTTGAAAGTGAACCCTTGGAGAGAAACGGGTCCTGATGGAAACGTTGGTCATGCACACAGATCCTGCATGGACCAACTGCCGGGTGTGTTTGTGGATATCTTCAACCTCTCTTACACTGTTCAAGACTGAGAGAAGGAAGAATTTCTTCTCTCAGAGAGTTGTGAACTTGATGGAATTCTCCACCACAGAAAGCTGTTGGGGCCAGTTCATTGGATACATTCAGGAGGGAGCTGGATGTGGCCCTTGAGACTAAAGGGAACAATGGGTGTGGAGAGATAGCGTGAGTGGGATGCTGAATTTGCATGATCAGCCACGATCATATTGAATTGTGGTGCAGGCTCAAAGGGCCGAATGGCCTACTCCTGCACCTATTTTCTATGTTTTCTATGTTTCAATGTTCCGAGGTTCCCACCTACTTCAGGAAGACCACCATCATACTGGCGCCAATGAAGAACCAGAAAACGTGCCTCAGCAACTACTGTTCAGTGGCCTTGATATCGATCATTATGAAGGGGCTGGTTTAGCTCACTTGGCTAAATCGCTGGCTTTTAAAGCAAACCAAGCAGGACAGCAGCACGGTTCGATTCCTGTACCAGCCTCCCTGGACAGGCGCCGGAATATTCATTTCAATAGTCCTCAATACCGGAACCCCGCAAAGCTGTGTACTTAGTGCCCTATTGTATACACAGGACGGTGTGGCAAAGTTTGGCTCCAACTCCTTCTACAAACTTGCTAATGACACGACCGCAGTGAGTCGGATCTCGAACAACGATGAGTCAGAGTACAGGAGGGAAATAGAGAACCTGGTAGTATGGTGTAATGATAACAATTTCTCCCTCAACGTCAGCAAAACGAAAGAGCTGGTCATTGAAATGAAAAATTAGATGAAATGAAAATCGCTTATTGTCACGTGTAGGCTTCAATGAAGTTACTGTGAAAAGCCCCTGGTCGCCACATTCCGGCGCCTGCTCGGGGAGGTTGGTACGGGAATTAAACCGTGCTGCCGGCCTGCCTTGGTCTGCTTTAAAAGCCAGTGATTTAGCCCAGTGTGCTAAACCAGCCCAAGTTAATCGCTTATTGTCACAAGTAGGCTTGAAATGAAGTTACTGTGAAAAGCCCCTAGTCGCCACATTCCGGCACCTGTTCGGGAAGGCTGGTACAGGAATTGAACCGTGCTGTTTGAGTGCCTTGGTCTGCTTTCAAAGCCAGCGATTTAGCCGTGTGCTAAACCAGCCCCTTCCATTGACTTCAGGAAGCGATGTATCATACACACCCCTGTCTGCATCACTGGTGCCGATGTGAAGATGGTTGACAGCTTCAAATTCCTAGGTATGCACATCACCAACAATCTATCCTGGTCCACCAACGTTGACGCTACGAGCAAGAAAGCATAATAGCGCCTATACTCTCTCAGGAAACAAGAGAAATTCAGCATTCCATATTGACTCTCATCAACTTTTACATGTGCACCATAGAGAGCATCCTATCTGGCTGCATCACAGCCTGGTATGGCAACTGCTCGGCCCAGGACCGCAAGTAACTACAGAGTCGTGAACACAGCCCAGTCTATCACACAAAACTGCCTCCCATCCAATGACTCTGTTTACACCTCCCACTGCCTGGGGAAAGTGGGCAGCATAGTCAAAGACCCGCTCCCAGAGTTATTCTCTTTTCCAACCTCTTCCACCAGGCAGGAGATACAGAAGTCTGAGAACATGCACTAACCGGATCAAAAACAGCAGGCTGGATTCTCCATTTTGGAAACTAAATCCCCAGGCTGATGGTAAAAATGTGGTCTTTTACGCCAGGAAAATTGGCATCAAAATGCCACAAACTCCCCATTTCGCTGGGGACTAGCAGGGAGCGGTCAAAGAGCTCGCAGCTCTAGCTGCCGATATGGCTCCCTACACTTCCAGGTCAGAGGCCGCACATGCGCACGGCGGTGGCCTGCAGCGGCTGCGCCTTGCTCCATGGTGGACTCAATCCGCTGACCTAGACCGGCAAAATAGTGCCCCGCATCAGTCGCTCGCGCACCCCGGACCACCTGCCCAAATTGCCCCCAGCCTAGAATGAAGCCCCCCCCCCCCCCGCCTTCTCGCCGATCGGCTCTCCCCTGACTATAGCAGCCCTGGACTGAGTCCGCCGCTGCCTCGTGGGGTTCCCGAACGGCTGGACCATGAGAGTCCCACGCTGTCGGGAATTCGGCCGGTCGGGAACGGAGCATCGCGGAGCGGGCCAATGGCCTGAGGCGGTAGATACTCGTGGAGTATCGCCGCGATTTTCGGGCAGCGGATTATTTAAAAACCGCCGCCGCTCCTGATTTCGGCGTTCAAACAGATTCTCCGATCCATCGCTGAACGCGATTTTGGCATTGGTGGGGTGGAGAATCCAGCCCAGCTTCTTCCCTGCTGTTATCAGACTCCTGAATGATCCTCTTATGGACTGAACTAATTGCTCCACACAACTTCTCTATTGAGTAGTATTACACTCCATTTGCTTCACCCAATGACTGTGTTCACATGTGCATTACATCGTGTATTTATCGTATGTCCTGTGTTTTTTCATGTATGGAACAATCCGGCTCGACTGTATACAGAACAATACTTTTCACTGTACGTCGGTGCACGTGACAAAAAAATCAAATCCAATCAAGTCCAATCCATCGTCCCCGCAATGCGGTTCCCACCAGGCGGACCTGTAGGGAGTGCTGGGTAAGGATGGGCAACACACCAGGCCAGCCAGGGTGAGTCACCATTATCATGCAACTGGCACCACCCCTGTCCCACATTCCCGTATCCAAACACCCTCCTGGAGGGCGACTGAACCCCGCCCATCAACAATCCACTTATGCACGGTAGCACAGTGGTTAGCACAGTTTCTTCACAGCTCCAGGGTACCAGGTTCGATCCCCAGCTTGGGTCACTGTGCGGAGTTTGCACTTTCTCCCTGTGTCTGCAATTTCCTCCCACAGTCCAAAGATGTGCAGATTAGGTGGACTTGGCACCAATTGGAGGAGGAGGATACCCACTCCCGTTGGCCGTCAAGGTCACCACAGCCCTTTATGCCTCAGGTTCATTTCAGGGCTCTAGCGGTGTCTTGTGTGCCATTTCCCAACCTACAGCCCCCAATTGAATTATTTTTTGTTATAAATCTAGAGTACCCAATTTTTTTTTTCCAATTCAGGGGAAATTTAGCGTAGCCAATCCACCTACCCTGCACATGTTTGGGCTGTGGGTGTGAAACCCACGCAGACATGGGGAGAATGTGCAAACTCCACATGAATAGTGACCAGCCAGGCTTCGAACCCGGGCCCTCAGCACCGTAGGCCACAATTGACTTTGCGTTATCACCAGGATGTCCAAGTCCAGGGGGTAATAAATGGCACGCATATTTCTATGCATGCCAGTACCGGGCAGTCTGGGAGCACCCTTCATTAAAAGGAAGTGATTGTCAAACTTTTTTGTGACCACCATATCAATATCATGCTTTGTCTGCACACTTCCCCGGGAGTGTGCACAACAGCTACATCCTGGGAGCTGCACCCTCCCACAATCCTGACCCCAACCGTCCCTATCCCCCGAATGTGCTGCTCCCTCCCCCCTACCCCCCCCCCCCACCCCGTACCATTTCAGTGATCCTCCGTGAGCCCTCCGTGCTCTACCACCATGTCAAGGTGTGTCCGCAGGATGCGCATCAGGGATGGGGGCAGCTTTCCAGCCATGGCCGTCACTTATTAAGCAATGCCTCAGGCACCCTCATAATGCTGATGCTGTCTTCAGGCACTCTTCAGTGGTCGCCATCCAAGAATTGTGCCATGGTGTCACGCATTACTGACGCTATCTCCTGCGCCCGTAGCTTTTGGGACTCCTCCAATCGGCTACGGACCCGCTGATGTGTCACTTCTATCTCTCTGTGAATCTCACAGCCGCACCCTATCATCTGCATCAGATCCAGGATTGCCTTGTCCAGAGGCTCCACATCTGACTGGGTCTCAGCTGGGATCCAACAACCATCAACTGCTGTCCCCCCTGAACTTTCCTGCGTCCACCTGATGTGCATCTGCAACTGTGTGCTGCTCACCAGATTGTGCCCAAGAAGCTGGTCCACTACTTCCACCCACCGAAGTGTGTCTCTGCAGTGGTGGACGGTGGGGATGACAACTTGACGCCCCAACAGTGCCCTCCTTGAAGCCCTCCTCCGAAGTGTTCTCTTGTACGGAGGGGGGGGGGGGGGGGGGGGCATCTTGGATGGCCGTGCCATCAGATAGATATACTGCTGGAGAAAGGACATGTTGTCAGTCAGAGGGAAGGATCATCATCCTGACATGAACAACTCACTTGTGACAAGCCATCTGGGTGGGGGCGAGTAAATGCTCACTTCTGTGGCCCACGCCAAGCTCTGTCCTCGGCCACCCCCCAAACATCAAGGCCCGTTCCTTGTAGTGGGTGAGGACCCTGATCTCCGGTGCCTGTCTGGGACACAGAGGGGACATTGTGAGCAGCACGCTTCAAGTATCAGAGATGGGGAGGGGGGCATGGCAGGGGACAGGTAGATGCACCACTGCTGGGCATGGTTGGGGTGTGCTGGTCAGTATAGGGGTATACTGGAGCATGCCATGATATTGCCAGGTGCAGGGGCATGGGGGGGGGTGGTGCGGGTGGCATTGAACAGTGCCATGTTGCCGATGCAAACTTACCCGTGCGGCCCAGTGGAGGTCATTGACCTTCTTGCAGCACTGGGTAGCAGTCTTCCTGGTGACACTCCCCGAGCTGATGGCCACTGCCTCCCAGACGACATTGGCTGAATTGTGGCTGACCCTCCGACCCCCTCATGATAACTGTGTCTTCCTGGATCTGGATAAGACCGTGTTCATCTGTCTGCCCAGGTCGGCATCTCCGAATTATGAAGTAGCTCTGTGCGGTAGGACAGCTGCATGCTATTTGGGGTTTGCTCTGTGGGATTGGTGTCAGTGCTGCTCCCCCTCATTAACGGGGAGCTGCCAGGTGCATCCCGGCGAGTCAGCCAGCGGAACAGTCCTTTGTGGGTTGAAGCCCATGGGCATCATTAAGCATCCCAGTTAATGTTAACTGGTGATGGCCTCAGTTTGATTGGCCATCCCCGCTCACAAATATACTTAGAACAAATTTGGTTAGCTTGCGCCCTATGTTTCTATGATTAGAATCTGAAATGCACTACCTGAGTGTGGTGTGGATTTCAAAATGGAATTGAATAATTATATGAAGAGATAAAAATTGCAGGGTTGTGGAGCAAATGTGGAAGTATGAAACTAGATAAGCTGCTCTTGCTGAATAGCCTCCTTTTGTAACAATTTTATTGTTCCTGATTCTATCTTTTTTCTCTTATGTTATTTCTCTCAACATTGTCTGCATCCACGTTCAAGTAAGGATTTTATCTGAGCCCATAAGTATTGAGAACTTGTCATTACAAGATGCCAAAATGAAATTAAATGAAATGTTTCCCACTGCTGTCATCCTTTAATTGAATAAACAAATGTAAAATTTCTGAGACATCTACTTACTGTCTTTAGCAATGTAATCAACTCATCTATGGCTGTATTTGCATCAGAGAAGAACTGTTCAAGTGTTAGAGATGACCAATTCAGGAAAGTAACTCCTTGTCTCAGAACAGACTCAATCTAAAGAAAAAAATGACAAAGGACTTTGAATGTGAAATTATTATGCATCCTTCATAGCCAAAATATAAAAATTGGTAAAAATATATACATTGGTAGTTCATTTACAAAGACAAAGAACAATACAGCACAGGAAAGGCCCTTTGGCCCTCCAAGCCTGAACGGTCATAATGCTACCGTTGGCCAAACCCCTCAGCACTTCCTAGTGGTGTATCCCTCTATACCCATGACTTTGTAAAGATGCCTTTTGAACGCTGGTAATGTATCTGCTTCACAACCTTCCCTGGAAACATGGTCCAGGCACTCACCGCCCTCTGTGTAAAAAAAAGTGTGATTCTGCCTCTCCACATAGCTGACACCCTCCAGACCAGGCAACATCTGGTAAACCTCCTCTGCAACCTCTCCAAAGCCTCTATATCAGGGGTGGGCAAACTTTTCCGTGCAAGGGCCACATTCAGAAATTCACAATTCACAAAGGGCCGCATAAGTAAAATAATTACTTCACCCGGTTATGATTCTGGGCGCCTCATATAGAACATAGAACAGTACAGCACAGAACAGGCCCTTCGGCCCTCGACGTTGTGCCGAGCAATGATCACCCTACTCAAGTCAACGTATCCACCCTATACCAGTAAGTAACCCAACAGCCCCCCCCCCCCATTAACCTTAAAAAAAAATTTTTTTAATACAAAAAAAAATTTTTAAAAAAAAATTTTTTTTTTTTTAATGACTTGGTGGGCCGCAGAAATACCTTTGGCGGGCCGCATGCGGCCCGCGGGCCGTAGTTTGCCCACCCCTGCTCTATATCCTTCTGGTAGTGTGGCGACCAGAATTCTGTGCAACAATCCAAATATGGTCTTATCAAGGTTCCAAATAACTGTAGCATGACTTGCCAGTTTTTATACTCGATGCTCCATCCAATGAAGGCAAGCATTCCATATGCTTTCTTGACTACCTTGTCCACTTGTGTTGCCACTTTCAAAGATCTGTGGACGTGTACGCTCAGATCTCTGTGACTTTCTATATTCCTAAGAGTTTTGCTATTTACGGTATATTTCCCCTCTATATTAGACCTACCAAAATGCATTATCTCACATTTGGCCAGATGAAATTCCATTTGCCATTTTTCTGCCCAAGTCTCCAACCTATCTATGTCCTACTGTATCCTCTGACAGTCCTCAACACTATCTGCCACTCCACCAACCTTGGTGCCACGTGTGGACCAGGACTACAAACAACAGAAGCCCCATCACCAATGCCTATTGAACACTTCTCGTCACAACCTTCCATTCAGAGAAACACCCTTCTACTGCTCACCTCTGCCTTCCGTGAACGAGCCAATTCTGTATCCACCTTGCAACCTCACTTCTGATCCCGTGTGACTTCTCCTTTGGTACCAGTCTGCCATGAGGCACCTTGTCAAAGGCTTTTCTGAAGTCCATGTAAACAGCATCCACCACCCTCCCCTCATCAATTATCTTTGCCATCTCCTCAAAAACCTCGATCAAAGAAGTGAGGCATGACCTCCCCTTCACAAAACCATGCTGTCTATCGTTAATGGGTCCATTTGTTTCCAAATAGGAAAACTCCTGTCCTTGAGAATTTTCTCCAATAATTTCCTACTACCGACTTGAAGTTCACCAACCTATAGTTTCCTGGATTATCCCTGCTACCTTTCTGAAACAGCGGTACCACGTTAGCCATTCTCCGGTCCTCACAGGGGCTGGTTTAGCACAGGGCTAAAGAGCTGGCTTTTAAAGCAGACCAAGGCAGGCCAGTAGCATGGTTCAATTCCCGAACTAGCCTCCCTGAACAGGCGTCGGAATGGGCGACTAGGGGCTTTTCACAGTAACTTAATTTGAAGCCTACTTATGGCAGTAAGTAATTTCCATTTCATTTCATTTTTTTCTGAGACCTCACCTGTAGCCAATGAGGGTACAAAGATGTCAGTCAAGGCCCCAGCAATTTCCTTTCTTGCTTCCCTCAGTATTCTGGGGTAAATCCTATCAAGCCCAAGGGACAAATCTACCTTAATGTCTTTTAAAACCCCAAATACCTCCTCCTTTTTAGTGTCAACATGACCCAGACTGCCCACACACCCTTCCCAAGAATCATCTTCCACAAAATCTTTTTTTCTGGTGAACACTGAAGCAAAGTACTCATTTAGTACCTCGCCCATTTCCCCTGGCTCAACACATAGACCCACTGTTCTTAAGTGGTCCAATCCTTTCCCTGGCCACATGTTAGATATTAGTTATCATCGCCTTTAGTAAGGCATTTAACAAAGTCCCTCATGGCAGACTGTACAAAAGGTAAAGTCCCATGTGAAGTGGATGTTCAGTGATGAGACCTCTTAAAACTGAATAGCTAGGATGCCACTTGAACAGTTTTAGATAAATTAGTTTATTAAGGATTGAGATTAATTATAGAAAGTGTACTGAGTAATCATTATTAACCATTAAACCTGTATTTTAGGACATAGCAGTGATAATCATGTAAACTCTGGCGACAAGCAGTGCACAGTGCATGATGGGATTTAGATTAGCTAACATGCCCATGTTTTTGAGACACAGGAGGTGTGTGATCAGCAGATTACATAGTGGAGGTAAGCAAGTTTTATCAGTGGCCCCAATATCCTCTTAAGTGAAAAGGATGCCACTTCTGATATCATGTCCCTCTGAAACAATCCATGGAGTAAAGAGGATGCCAGTTCTGCCATCCTGTCCCTGATGAACAATGGGTGAGCAGGATGTCAGGATGGGGAAAACAAATTGATATTCACATGAAGCTTTTGGTAAACAACAGGTGACAGGATGAGGCTCAATCATGGGTTGATCACAATTTTATTGGATAGGTTTGGACATGGCAGCTTCAGGGATTGGATCGAGTCCAACTTAGGGTGGGCTATTGATTTTTGGAAATTGTATAATTGATGTGTTTTTATCAGTGTTCAGCAGATTGATCTTGGCATTATCCAGGTCCATCTCCATGTACACGGAACCAAACTTGGGATAATAAATAGCCATCTTAACCAGGTTGTGTGTCTGCTCTGTTTATTAAGCCAAGGCTGAACAATGAGGGGCGAGCCCCACGTTAAGGCTGGCTCAATACTCACGCCTACACCATGGAATTTGAAGTATACTAGCTAGATGGATAAATAACTGGCTTGGCAAGAGGAAACAGAGAGTAACAGTGGAAGGGAGTTGTAATAATCCACAGGAGGCAGGAGTCCCGTCACCACACCAATATTTATTTCCAATGACTAGAACATAGAACATAGAACGATACAGCGCATAAGAACATAAGAACTAGGAGCAGGAGTAGGCCATCTGGCCCCTCGAGCCTGCTCCGCCATTCAATTCGATCATGGCTGATCTTTTGTGGACTCAGCTCCACTTTCCGGCCCGAACACCATAACCCTTAATCCCTTTATTCTTCAAAAAACTATCTATCTTTACCTTAAAAACATGTAATGAAGGAGCCTCAATTGCTTCACTGGGCAAGGAATTCCATAGATTCACAACCCTTTGGGTGAAGAAGTTCCTCCTAAACTCAGTCCTAAATCTACTTCCCCTTATTTTAAGGCTATGCCCCCTAGTTCTGCTGTCACCCGCCAGTGGAAACAACCTGCCCGCATCTATCCTATCTATTCCCTTCATAATTTTAAATGTTTCTATAAGATCCCCCCTCATCCTTCTAAATTCCAACGAGTACAGTCCCAGTCTACTCAACCTCTCCTCATAATCCAACCCCTTCAGCTCTGGGATTAACCTAGTGAATCTCCTCTGCACACCCTCCAGCGCCAGTACGTCCTTTCTCAAGTAAGGAGACCAAAACTGAACACAATACTCCAGGTGTGGCCTCTCTAACACCTTATACAATTGCAACATAACCTCCCTAGTCTTAAACTCCATCCCTCTAGCAATGAAGGACAAAATTCCATTTGCCTTCTTAATCACCTGTTGCACTTGTAAACCAACCTTCTGTGACTCATGCACTAGCACACCCAAGTCTCTCTGAACAGCGGCATGCTTTAATATTTTATCGTTTAAATAATAATCCCGTTTGCTGTTATTCCTACCAAAATGGATAACCTCACATTTGTCAACATTGTATTCCATCTGCCAGACCCGAGCCCATTCACTTAACCTATCCAAATTCCTCTGCAGACTTCCAGTATCCTCTGCACTTTTCGCTTTACCACTCATCTTAGTGTCATCTGCAAACTTGGACACATTGCCCTTGGTCCCCAACTCCAAATCATCAATGTAAATTGTGAACAATTGTGGGCCCAACACGGATCCCTGAGGGACACCACTAGCTACTGATTGCCAACCAGAGAAACACCCATTTATCCCAACTCTTTGCTTTCTATTAATTAACCAATCCTCTATCCATGCTACTACTTTACCCTTAATGCCATGCATCTTTATCTTATGCAGCAACCTTTTGTGTGGCACCTTGTCAAAGGCTTTCTGGAAATCCAGATATACCACATCCATCGGCTCCCCGTTATCTACTGCACTGGTAATGTCCTCAAAAAATTCCACTAAATTAGTTAGGCATGACCTGCCTTTAACGAACCCATGCTGCGTCTGCCCAATGGGACAATTTCTATCCAGTACAGGCCCTTCGGCCCACGATGTTGCACCGACATGGGAAGTCAAAAACTAAAGGCCATCTAACCTACACTATGCCATTATCATCCATATGCTTATCCAATAAACTTTTAAATGCCCTCAATGTTGGCGAGTTCACTACTGTTGCAGATACAAGAGCAGCTCCAAACAGTGCTGCTAGCATTCCAGTCAACTTAAGACTACTCAAAGCCTACACAGGTGCTTATATGGGCCCCCTCAATGAGCTATCAGAGGGAGCTCATACTCCAATTGGCCAACCAATAATGCTAATTGGAGGTCATTACACCCCTCCCCCCCAAGGTCCGAGAAATTCCTGCCAGCTGGCATTCCTCTGAGCTTCTTCCTGCTACTCATGTCCGGGTCTGTCACCTCAGTGTCGTCCGCTGGGTCGTTCTCCGACGTGGGCGGGGTGTATCTTATAGGTGCCCGTCTTTTTCTTGACGACCTCCTTGAAAGTTGTTCTTCCTCCTCCTCGGGGAGAGGTGTCGCGGCGGCCTCGTCGAACGTGTCCATCTCCGACTCTGACGACTAGATGACGGGGTCTGGAGAAATTGCTCGGGGCTGGGGTGTGGGTATCTTTTCCATCTGGGCTATCCCAGCTTGAGGCGGTCAGCTTCGCCTGCCTCCAGGTGTGGTTCCGCTGCCCTTATTTGATCTAGGTGTTTCTTCAGCACCTTACCTCCTATCGAAACTTCATAGGATATTCCCATAATTCTTGACCCAAACCGATGCCCCCACCTGGAAAGGTCTCTGCTGCCGACTATTATCATGCCCCTGCGTTGGGCCTCCTGTTGTTTCTCCACTTTCCCCGTTAAATCTGGGAAAAGGAGACTCAGCCTCGTTCGCAGCCGCCTACCCATTAAGAGTTCAGCTGGCGGTATGCCCGTTGTGGAATTCAGTGTGGTCCTGTAATCAAACAGCCAGCGGGAGAGCTTTGTGTCCATTGACGCTGCCGGCTGCTTCTTGAGCCCCGCTTTAAGTGTCTGGACCGCTCTCTCTGCCAGGCCGTTGGATGGTAACGGGCTGTCTTGATGTGGCGGACTCCGTTTTCTTTTAGGAATTTTCCAAATTCCCCACTTGTGAATGCCGTTCCGTTGTCCGACATCAATACCTCCGGCAGTCCATGTGTTGCAAACGAGGCCCTGAGCTTTGATTGTCGATGCTGTGCTTGCCGTGTTTACCCGGTGGACGTCCAACCATTTGGAGTAGGCATCCACTATCACCAAAAGCATTGAGCCCATGAAAGGGCCGGCGTGGTCAATATGCAGGCGGGTCCACGGTCTGCTTGACCATTCCCACGGGTGCAATGGCGCAGCTGGTGGCACTCTTTGCCCCTGTTGGCACTCCTGGCACCGACGTACCAAGGCTGCTATGTCTGTGTCCAATCCTGGCCACCAAACGTAGCTTCGAGCTGGCATCTTCATTTTAGACACCCTTGGGTGTCCGTGATGTAACTCGTTAAGATTGCCCGACGGCCCTGAGCTGGGACTATTACCAAGGCTCCCAATAATAGGATACCGTCTTCAACGGGTATTTGGTCCCTTCTGCTCCAGTATGGGTGCATCTGGGGCTCCACTGGTCTTTCCAGTTCCCCTGTTAGCAGTAAATGCTTCATCTTGGCTAAAACTGGGTCTATTTACGTCCACAACCGAATATGTTGTGCGTCCACTGGTGGGGTGTCCAAAGAATTTAGAGTCATTACTGTCTCCTCTACTTTCGGTATTAGCGGCGGGGTGTCCGGGAGGGGAAGTCTGCTCAAAGCATCTGCATTTGCTACTCGCGTTCCCGGTCTGTGCTCCAGAACGTATCTATACGCCGCCAGTAGCAACGCCCAGCATTGGATTCTAGCTGATGCGATTGGGGGTATTGACTTGTCTTCTTTTAATAACCCTAATAATGGCTTATGGTCCGTCACTATGGTGAATTTCCGCCCGTATAGATACGGGTGAAATTTTTTTACTGCTAATATTACCGCCAGTCCTTCCTTCTCGATTTGGGCGTACTTCCTCTCAGCCATCGCCAAGGTCCTCGAAGCATAGGCTATTGGCCGTTCTTCCCCATTCCTTCCTCCATGGGCTAAGATGGCTCCTACCCCGTAAGGGGATGCGTCACAAGTGACCACCAACTCCTTCCTTGGGTCATAATGCTCTCGGACATTTTTGGATGTGTGGTGAATGTAACTCCGTAATTCACACTGTATTGTATATACATGAGACCATGCATTGATAAGCGCAGTTACGTTGCCCGACCACTAGGGGGAGTAGCGCTGGGAATGCTTAGGAGTTTGTACAGGGCTCCACCCTTGGCTCCGCCCACGACTCCTCCCCCTGGACTGCTGTATAAATACCAATGCTCAGAGCCAGTCGTTCAGTTCATCAAGAGTTCAACGTGGAACAGGTTGGCTCTGTTGTAAGTAGATTAAAACCACTGTTCATATCTTAAAGCACGAGTCTAGTGAATTGATGGTTCCAACAGGATGACAGCTGTTCCTTAATGTCCCTAAATGCTCGGTTTTGGCGGGCGGACCATTTCCATTCTTGCCCCTTTTTTAGTAGCTGGTGGAGGGGTTCTAGGATGGATGCCCTATTTTCAATAAATTTGCCATAATAAGTTACCAACCCTAGAAATGATCATAGCTCCTGGACTCTGGTGGGAGCTGGGGCTTCTTTTATTGCCCTTACTCTGTCTTCCAATGGGTGTAAGCCCGACTCGTCTACTTTATATCCCAGGTACGTCACTTGTGGGGCCAGAAAAACAAATTTTCTCTTTTAAGCCGTACGCCTGCCTTTGCGAAACGCCGGAGCACTTCCTCCAGGTTTCTTAAGTGTTCCCTGTTCGTCCTACCCGTGATTAAGACATTGTCCAAATAAATCGCCACCTGCGGTAGTCCCTGCAGAATATTTTCCATCGCACGCTGGAATATAATGCAGGCTGATGACACTCTGAAAGGTAGCCTAGTATAACGAAAAAGGCCCTTCAGGGTGTTGATCATAGCGAACATCTGGGAGTCCTTGTCCAGTTTTAACTGCAGGTAGGCGTGGCTCATGTCCAGTTTCGTGAACAAAAGCCCACCTGCCAATTTGGCATATAGGTCGTCTATTTTTGGGATCGGGAATTTGTCCAGCAATGCGTATTTGTTTACCGTCTGTTTGAAATCTCCACAGAGACATATCGAGCCGTCTGGCTTCAAAATTGGTACCACCGGCGCTGCCCATTCCAAGAACTGTCCTGGTCTGATAATGCCGTCGTGCCGTAACCTTTCTATTTCGACCTCTACTTTCTTCCTTAACGCGAAAGATACCGCCCTGGCCTTACAAAATTTCGGAAGGGCTTCTGGGTCCACGTGCAAAGTTGCTTTGGCGCCTATGATTTGCTCCAAACCTTCTTGGAAGACCTCCGGGTATTTTTGGAGTACTCCACTCAACTGCCCACTTCCACTCTGGAAAATTTTCATCCAATCTAATTTTAGGTCTTTCAGCCAGTTCCGTCCAATTAAGCTCGGTCCGGAGCCCTCTACTATCGTCAATGGTAATCTGAGCATTTGTTTCTCATATTCCACGGGTATATGAGTCGTGCCTAGAACTTCCAGGGGTTCTCCCGTGTAGGTTTTAAGTTTCGTCGATGTTTTTGTTAGGGTTAGTGGCTGGATTCCATCTTTGATTTTTTTAAAATGCTGCCACTCCCATTACTGATACGGCTGCCCCGTCTCTATTTCCATTATTGTCGGCCGACCGTTCACCCGTGGGGTAATCTTAATAGGTTCTGCTTTCTTCATCGCAATATTATATAATTGTTCCCCTTCGGAGGAGGATGGGGAGTCTAGGTTGTATACTTCCCTGCGTCCCCACCTGCTATTCCTCTTTTGCCACCTCCTTCTAGGGTTTCTGTCGCTGTTACCCCACTCTGTCTGGTGCCAAAAATGGTCCTTCTCTGTTGGGGGAGCCTCAGCCAGTACTTCCCTCTGTCTCCAGTTAGTCCTAGCAGACTTGGGGGCAGCTCTGGGGTTTTCCTTTGGCCCTCTATTCCTCAGGCTTTTCCTGAGAGCGGCTATCTGGTAGCTGTACCCGTTGTGGTAGTCCCTCTCACAGGTATCGACCTCCATTGGCGTGCCCTGTAGTTCCTGCGCCCCACTTGCTGCCTTTTCTAGGGACAGTGCGAGCTGTAACGCCTGCCTGCAGTCTAGCTGCGTTTCCGCCAACAGGCGCTTCTGTATTGTGAGGTTGTTTACGCCACACACTAACCGGTCCCGAAGCATTTCATTTAGTGTCGGGCCAAACTCACATTTTTCCGCCAGCCTTCTCAGGCGGGTCAAGCAATTTGTGACTGACTCCCTGTCTTCCCGCTTCGCTGTGTAGAATCTGTACCTACGCAAAATGAGGGGTGGTTTTGGGTCATAGTGCTCTTTCACCAATTCCGTTAATTCTTGGAAAGAATTTTTGTCCGGCGCATCGGGATAAGTCAGACTACGTATAATGGCGAAAGCTGAGGGTCCGCACGCCGACAGCAGGACAATCCGTCTCCTTTCGTCCGTAATTATATCATTGGCCCGGAAGAAGTAACACATTCTCTCAACATACTGGGACCAGTCCTCAATAGTCGGGTCGAATGCATCTAACCTCCCAAAAAACAGCATTTTTGAAATAGCAAGGCTTACCCTCCGAGTGCGGCAGCTGGTCTCCGCAAAGTTCTTTGTTTACCTCGTCGCCACTGTAATAATCCACAGGAGGCACCACACCAATATTTATTTCCAATAACTAAATACAAGAGCAGCTCCAAACTGTGCTGCTAGCATTCCAGTCAACTTAAGACTGCTCACAAAGCCTACACAGGTGCTTATATGGGCCCCCTCAATGAGCTATCATTGAGGGAGCTCATACTCCAATTGGCCAACCAATAATGCTAATTGGAGGTAATTACAGGAGTTTTTCAGAAGAATGGAGATCTGCAACTAGTGATGTTCCCCAAGGATCAGTGCTGTGCCCACTGTTGCTTATAACATACATAAATGATCTGCAGGAAAATGTAGATGGTCTGATTAGCAAGTTTGCAGATGGCACTAAAATAGGTGGAGTTGCAGATGGTGAAGGAGACTGTCAGAGATTACATCAGAATATAAATAGATTGGAGAGCTGGGCAGAGAAATGGCAGATGGAGATTGTTTTTGTTATGTATATATGTGTGTTACAGAATGAAGATTTTCCCCGTGTATCCATCACACAAAACACTAGTCACCCTACCCAGAGCTCTGTAATCACCTCGAATAGCAATATTTGGCTGTTTGAAAGCAGACCAAGGCAGGCCAGCAGCACGGTTCAATTCCCGTATCAGCCTCCCTGAACAGGTGTCGGAATGTGGCGACTAGGGGCGTTTCGCAGTAACTTCATTTGAAGCCTACTTGTGACAATAAGCGATTTTCATTTCATTTCATTTATATCAGATAAAATGGATGGCAGGGTGGCGCAATGGCTAGCATTGCTGCATCACGGCGCCGACAATCCAGGTTCAATCCCAGCCCCAGGTGACTGTCCATGTGGGGTTTGCACATTCTCCCCATGTCTGCATAGGTCTCACCCCCACAATGTAAAGATGTGCAGGGTAGGTGGATTGGCCATGCTAAATTGCCCCTGAATTGGAAAAAAAAGAATTGGGTGCTTTACATTTTTTAAAAATACCAGGCCATATGGAAGGAAAAATCCGAATATTTTATCTTTGACCTGCTTAGGTGATCAAAACTAGTCCAGGAGACTATTCTGTATCTTAACTGATATTACAAGATCTTGAATGGTGTGTTCAAGATCTTGAAACAGCTCAACTCTCACTTCAAGCTATTCAGAGAATCAGGGTTCCTCAAACCAGCCAGCAATCTATTTTACAGGTTCAATATTAATACAATCCTACAGTGCAGAAGGAGGCCATTCGGCCCATTGAATCTACACCGGTCCTTGGACAGAGCACCCAGTGCCTCTATCCTATCCCTGTAACCCAGAAATCCCACCGAAGAGTTTGAACACTAAGGGGTAATTTATCATGGCCAATTCACCTAACTTGCACATCTTTGGACTGTGGGAGGAAACCAGAGCACCCGATTGAAACTCATGCAGACACAAGGAGACTACACACAGATGGTTACCCGAGGCCTTCTTTTTTCAAAGAGCTAACTCAAGCCTGGTTGTGCTTTTAGGTAACTGGTCACCTATGCCTCCTTACTTTATGCAGTTGAACCATTTCATCAAAAAATTACTTCAACATTGAAAAAGCACAAATGAATCACCTACAAGTCCTCAGATAGACACCCATTTTATTTAATCTTTTGGGTAACTTGTGATGCTTAAAAGTGGGAATTTATCTTGTGACACTCTAAAGCTTTTCCATAGTCTCAATCATTATTTAATTGTCTAAATTCAAAGGAATACAGGCCACGGTTAGGCAATCTGGCCTCGTAACTCAAACCTCTGAACACTGATTGACATCAGCCTAGGATATACAATGGATATACATTGAATGATGAGACTTACAAATATTTCACTTAATGTACCAAAAATTAATCGAGGGTAAATTAGAAGTTAATGAAAAAAATAATTGAAGGTGTAAAATAGGTTGTTGATTCCCTGTTACCCAATATTCATACTGCAAAAAATTTTAATTATCCCCCTATATTTTGGTTATGAAAACAAAGGTGATATGACTGCCAATTCATCTATCATTGGTCTAATTTTTCCCAATGAAACTAATTAATGACTGTAAATATTTTTTTTAAATTTAGAGTACCCAATTACTTTTTTCCAATTAAGGGGCAATTTGGTGTGACTAATCCACCGACCCTGCACATCTTTGGGTTGTGGGGCGAAATCTATGCAAACACGGTGAGAATTTACAGTGCAGAAGGAGGCCTTTCGGCCCATCAAGTCAGCATTGACCCTTAGAAAAAGCACCCTATCCGGCGAGAATGCACAAACTCCACACGGACAGTGACCCAGAGCCGGAATCGAACCTGTGACCTTGGCGCTGTGAGGCAGCAGTGATAACCACTGTGCCGCCGTGCTGCTCTAATGACTGTAACTATAAGCCAAATTCTCTGTGGCATGTTTTGTTTGCTTATCTATACATATCCTGTACAGGCTGAGGTTGTTCAAAAAGGCCCGTCTTCTGAAGTTTCCCCCTCGTCTGCGGCGTGGTGATCCTCAGGTTAAATCACCACCAGTCAGCTCTCCGCCTCAAAGGGGAAAGCAGCCTATGGTCATTCAGGACAACTGAAACTTTACTTTACTTATTAATATATAGCTTAATTACCTTTACCTGCGCAATTTCGTGCTCACCTTTTTAATTTTAGGAGTTATCAATGCCACAAACTCCAAAGGAATTCCTTCGCACACGCTCTCAAATGCTTGAAGAACAGACTAATTATAGAAATACAAAAAAAGAAAGGTTTTAATTAATTTGTATTCATTCAAGGGCATGAGCAAAGCTGATGAGGACAGCATTTACTTTCCTGAAGATCCTTGAGAAGATGGTGGTGAGCCATCTTCTTGAACAACAGTGTAGATTATTGTTTGCAAAAGCAGTTTTTTGATGCACAGGCTTATTATGCCATTTTAGAAGCAATTAAATAAATTGTTGTTAGCCTGAAGTCACGTCTTCTAGACAGGGCCAGGATGTGTAGCACTATGTTTGGGTGAATTATTTGTTCGCAAGGCAACATTTAGGGAAAGGTGATCAGAGTATCCTACAGTTAATATTAGCAATGAAAAGGAAAAGGAGCCAACTCGAGGGCACAATGGCACAGTGGTTAACACTACTGCCTCACAGCTCTAGGGTCCTGGGTTCAATTCTAGCCTTAGGTGACTGTCTATGTGATGATGTGGTGATGCCGGCGTTGGACTGGGGTGAGCACAGTAAGAAGTCTTAACAACACCAGGTTAAAGTCTAACATGTTTGTTTCAAACACTAGCTTTCAGAGCACTGTTCCTTCACCTGATTCACCTGAGGAAGGAGCAGTGCTCCGAAAGCTAATGTTTGAAACAAGCATGTTAGACTTTAACTTGGTGTTGTAAGACTTCTTATTGTCTATGTGGAGTTTTTACTTTCTCCTCGTGTGTGCGTGGGTTTCCTCCGGGTGCTCCAGTTTCCTCCCACAGCCCAAAGATGAGCAGGTTAGGTGGACTGGCCAAGCTAAATTGCCCGTTAGTGTCCAAAAAAGGTTAAGTTGGGTTACTGGGTTACGGGAATAGGGTTGAGGCGTGGGCTTTGGTAGGGTGTTCTTTCTAAGGGCCAGTGCAGACTCGATGGGCCGAATGGCCTCCTTCTGCACTGTAAATTCTATGATTTTATGATTCTATTGGATTAGGGTTAATTTGAATTATGAATTAATCTGGTGTTGATAAATTGGAATCAAGGATTTGATTCCAAGGAGTTGATTTGACGGAGTTCCATTTTGCTCTGATTGCCGGGAATTAGAACATAGAACAGTACAGCACAGAACAGGCCCTTCGGCCCTCGATGTTGTGCCGAGCAATGATCACCCTACTCAAACCCACGTATCCACCCTATACCCGTAACCCAACAACCCCCCCTTAACCTTACTTTTTAGGACACTACGGGCAATTTAGCACGGCCAATCCACCTAACCCGCACATCTTTGGACTGTGGGAGGAAGCCGGCGCACCCAGAGGAAACCCATGCACACACGGGGAGGACGTGCAGACTCCACACAGACAGTGACCCAGCCGGGAATCGAACCTGGGACCCTGGAGCTGTGAAGCATTTATGCTAACCACCATGCTACCGTGCTGCCCCCTTAAGGTGAGAGTGGGAATTTAAGAGAATTAACCTTAATCTTAATTAATCTTAAGCTTTTAAAAAAACATTTAAATCTCACATAAACTGCTGGTGGAAATTTGAAAATCTTTCAGAATTAAAGAAGGTAAAAACATGCCCCATAGTGGGCGGAGCATGGGGAGTAAATTAAACAGTTAGTAAACCAGTTTCTTTAAGCAAGGGAAGCCGAGGCTATAAAAACAAGCTTGTTCATTGCCTTGCATGGAGTGCCATTTTGCTCTGAGTGCCGGGAGTTAAGAGAAAAGTGGGAGTTTCAGAGAATTAAACTTAATTATAATTAACCTGAGATAGAAGCAAATTAGATAGAAGAACAACAGAAAATACTGGATAATCTCAGCAGGTCTGACAACATCTGTGGAGAGGAAAGCGAACTAATGTTTCAAATCTGGATGAATCTTTGTCAAAGCTAGAGAGAACTGGAAATGGGGTCAGAGTTATACAGTTGGTGTGTGGCGTGGAGTGGTGGGGTTGGATAGGGGGCCAGCGATAGCTGGAGATTGACAAAGGTATCGAGGGCAGAAGATAAAAGGATTATAAATGGGGTTAATTAAGGTTTAGGAGGCTGCTGACAGTGGCACAGAGAGATTAGAATGAGTGAATGGCAGAACAAAGTTGAGTAGTGTGTCAAAGGGCAACTGGGAACAGTTGGCCCAAGGGGAGTGGGGGAAGATGGAACAATGGTTAGGAAAAAACAGATCAATGGAAGAAATGAAAATAAAAATATATTGATAGAAATAAATATGGAGTAAAGGTGGAGAAGAGAGTTCACAGTCCAAAGTCGTTGAACTCAATGTTAAGTGCAGAAGGCTATACCATGGCTAATCGGAAGATGAGATGCCGTTCCCCCAATTTGCGCAGGGCTTCACTGGAACATTGCAGCAGGCCAAGGATGGACATGTGGATGTGAGAGCAGGATGGTGAGTTGAAATGGCAAGCAATAGGAAGATCTGAGTCCTGCTTGTGGACGGACGAGAGGTGTTTTGCAAAGCAGGCACCCAGTCTGCATTTCGTCTCAATTAACTTTAATCTTTTTTTCTTATTTTTTAGCAGAAACTGTGGTGGAAATTTGAAAATCTTTTACATTTAAAGGTGGAAAAAATAGTGTCCCTTGTGAGACTAGCCAGGAGAGTAAACTAGACAGTTAGTAAACTGGTTCACGCTGGATTTCTTTAAGCAGGGGAAGCTGAGGCTATAAAAACAAGCTCGGGCCTTGCACAGAGTGCCATTTTGCTGAGTGCCAGGAGTTGAGGTAAGAGTGGGAGTTTTGGCGAATTAATCTTAATTAACCTTGGCTGGATTATTTTGCCCTACAAGATCGCCATGGGTGGGATGTGGACCATGTGAAGGTCCACTGACCTCGGTGGAAATTTCTGGTCACCGGGCAGGTGCAGCCAGAGAATTCTGCCCCTTATTTTTTAAATTCTTTTAAAATCTAACATATATTGCTAGTAAAAATGTGAAAATCCTTCAGATTTAAAGAAGGTAAAAACAATGCCCCATAGTGGGACTAGCGTGGACAATAAATTAGGACAGTTAGTAAAGCGGTTCAGACTAGTTTCTTCAAGCAGGAGATTCCGAGGCTAAAAAAAAATAGTTTGTTCAGTGCCTTGCAAGGCATGCCATTTTGCTTTGCATGCAGGTGTCAAGGAAAGAGTGGGAGTTTAGGGAAGGTGGGAAAGTGGTGATAAGAGTGGGAGCTGAGCGGGTCACTGCTGGGTAGTGGACTGAATTTGAAAAACAATCCTAACTGTAAGATCATTGACTGGCAAGTAACTGCTAATTTGCATTTCCTGTTCTAAATTGCTTTCAGATTAAAGGTAAAAAGAACTATTTTACAGACGAAAGAGACTAAAACCTAGATGGAAATTTTTAAAAAATGAAAAACTAATGAAACAAAATAGAGATGCAGGACAAGGCGGTGTGTTGTACTTGCATAATGTGGAGCTGGTGGACCCCATTGCGGTTTCTAGGGAACACATCGTAAGCAAATGTTGGTTGCTTGAGGAACTTCGTCTCAGAGTTGAGGAGCTGGAGTCTCAGCTTTGGACGGTGTGACAGGGGCTGGTTTAGCACAGTGGGCTAAACAGCTGGCTTGTAATGTAGAACAAAGCCGGCAGCACGGGTTCAATTCCCGTACCGGCCTCCCCGAACAGGCGCTGAAGTGTGGCGACGAGGGACTTTTCACAGTAACTTCATTGGAGCCCACTTGTGACAATAAGCGATTATTATTATTATTATTATGATGTGGAGATGCCAGCGTTGGACTGGGGTGAGCGCAGTAAGAAGTTTTACAACAGCAGGTTAAAGTCCAACAGGTTTGTTCCAAACACCAGCTTTCGGAGCACTGCTCCTTCCTCAGGTGAATGAAGAGGTAAGTTCCAGAAACATATATATAGACAAATTCAAAGATGCAAAACAATGCTTTGAATG
Organism: Scyliorhinus canicula; assembly: GCF_902713615.1. Classification (NCBI taxonomy): domain Eukaryota; kingdom Metazoa; phylum Chordata; class Chondrichthyes; order Carcharhiniformes; family Scyliorhinidae; genus Scyliorhinus; species Scyliorhinus canicula. The sequence goes on along the minus strand of NC_052151.1, from coordinate 8,169,839 downwards.
CGAGCATTTGCAGGTAATTAAATCTTTACAGATCCAGAGATGAAAAATGAAATGAAATGGAATCGCTTATTGTCACGAGTAGGCTTCAATGAAGTTACTGTGAAAAGCCCCTAGTCGCCACATTCCGGCGCCTGTCCGGGGAGGCTGGTACGGGAATTGAACCGTGCTGCTGGCCTGTTTGGTCTGCTTTAAAAGCCAGCGATTTAGCTCAGTGAGCTAAACCAGCCCCTGGTGAGCTAAACCAGCACCTGAGTGAGCTAAACCAGCCCCAAGTTAAAGAGGTGTGAATTGTCTCAAGCCAGGACAGTTGGTAGGATTTCGCAAACCCTGGCCAGGTGGTGGGGGTTGAGGCCATACTCATGTGTCCTGAACTTGGCTATAAGTTTCTGCTTGGCGATTTTGCATCGTCCCGCATCCTGAAGGCCTCCTTGGAAAACGCTTACCCGGAGATAAGAGGCTGAATGCCCTTGACTGCTGGAGTGTTCCCCAACTGGAAGGGAACATTCCTGCCTAGTGATTGCCGTGCGATATCCATTCATCCATTGTCGCAGCATCTGCATGGTCTTGCCAATGGACCACGCTTCGGGACATCCTTTCCTGCAGCGTATGAGTTAGACAACATTGGCCGAGTCGCACGAGTATGTACCGCATACCTGGTGGGTGGTGTTCTCGCATGTAATGGTGTACCCATGTCGATGATCTGGCACATCTTGCAGAGATTGCCATGGCAGGGTTGTGTGGTGTTGTGGTCGCTGTTCTGAAGGCTGGGTAGTTTGCTGCAAATAATGTTAATAGAACATTACAGCGCAGTACGGGCCCTTCGGCCCTTGATGTTGCGCCGACCCGTGAAACCATCTGAAGCCTATCTGATCTACACTATTCCATTTTCATCCATATGTCTATCCAGTGACCACTTAAATGCCCTTAAATTTGGCGAGTCTACTACTGTTGCAGGCAGGGCGTTCCACACCCCTACTACTCTCTGAGTAAAGAAACTGCCTCTGACATCTGTCCTATATCTACCACCCCTCAATTTAAAGCTATGTTTCCTCGTGTTGGTCAACACCATCCGAGGAAAAAGACTCTCATTGTCCACCCTATCTAACCCTCTGACTATCTTATATGTCTCTATTAAGTCACCTCTCAGCCTTCTCCTCTCTAAGGAAAACAACCTCGAGTCCCTGAGCCTTTCCTCGTAAGACCTTCCCTCCATACCAGGCAACATCCTAGTAAATCTCCTCTGAACCCTTTCCAAAGCTTCCACATCCTTCCTATAATGTGGTGACCAGAACTGCACGCAGTACTCCAGGTGCGGCCGCACCAGAATTTTGTACAGCTGCAGCATGACCTCGTGGCTCCGAAACTCAATTCCCCTACTTATAAAGGCTAGCACACCATATGCCTTCTTAACAGCCCTATTAACCTGGGTGGCAACTTTCAGGGATTTATGTACCTGGATGCCGAGATCTGTCTGTTCATCTACAGTACCAAGAATCTTGCCAATAGCCCAGTACTCTGCATTCCTGTTACTCCTTCCAAAGTGAACCACCTCACACTTTTCCGCATTAAACTCCATCTGTCACCTCTCAGCCCAGCCCTGCAGCTTATCTATGTCCCTCTGTAACCTATAACATCCTTCAGCACTATCCACAACTCCACCGACCTTTGTGTCATCTGAAAATTTACTAACCCATCCTTCTACACCCTCTTCCAGGTCATTTATAAAAATGACAAACAGCAGTGGCCCCAAAACAGATCCTTGCGGTACACCACTAGTAACTGAACTCCAGGATGAACATTTGCCATCAACCACCACATCTCTGTGTTCTTTCAGAGAGCCAATTACTGATCCAAACAGCTAAATCACCTTCAATCCCATACTTCCGTATTTTCTGCAATAGCCTACCATGGGGAACCTTATCAAACGCCTTACTGAAATACACATCACATCAACCGCTTTACCCTCATCCACCTGTTTGGTCACCTTCTCAAAAAACTCAATAAGGTTTGTGAGGCATGACCTACCCTTCACAAAACCATGTTGAGTATCACTAATCAACTTGTTCTTTTCAAGGTGATTATAAACCCTATCTCTTATAACCTTTTTCAACATTTTACCCACAACCGAAGTAAGGCTCACAGGTCTATAATTACCAGGGTTGTTTCTACGCCCCTTCTTGAACAAGGGGACAACATTTGCTATCCTCCAGTCTTCCGGCACTATTCCTGTCAACAAACACGACATAAAGATCAAGGACAAAGGCTCTGCAATCTCCTCCCTGGCTTCCCAGAAAATCCTAGGATAAATCCCATCTGGCCCAGGGGACTTATCTATTTTTACACTTTCCAAAATTGCTAACATCTCTTTGTGAACCTCAATCCCATCTAGCCTGGTTGACTGTACCTGAGTATTCTCCTCGACAACATTGTCTTTCTCCAATGTAAACACTGACGAAAAATATCCATTTAACGCTTCTCCTATTTCCTGATTCCACACACAACTTTCCACTACTATCCTTGATTGGCCCTAATCTTACTCTAGTCATTCTTTTGTTCCTCATATACCTATAGAAAGCCTTAGGATTTTCCTTGATCCTATCCGCCAATGACTTTTCGTGTCCTCTCCTCGCTCTTCTTAACTCTCCCTTTAGATCCTTCCTGGCTAACTTGTAACTCTCAAGTGCCCTAACTGAGCCTTCATGTCTCATCCTAACATAAGCCTTCTTCTTCCTCTTGACAAGTGCTTCCACTTCCTTAGTAAACCACCATTCCCTTGCTCGACAACTTCCTCCCTGCCTGACAGGTACATACTTATCAAGGACACGCAGTAGCTGTTCCTTGAAAAAGCTCCACATTTCGATTGTACCCATCCCCTGCAGTTTCCTTCCCCATCCTATACATCCTAAATCTTGCCGAATAGCATCATAATTGCCTTTCTTGGAGGTTGCTCCTTCATGAGGTTCCCCGAAGGAAACTTGTCCTGGATCCTCTGGCTCTATTGCTAAACCAGCCAGTTGCAATGCCTCCAGTCTCTCTTGATGCTGACATGCCCAACAGGTTCCAACCCTGAAATGTAGATGCCGACTTTGAGGTCTCGGGTGCCGATCAGCCACCTCCCGTCGATTTGTCTGCCACAGTGTTCTTGCTGCAGAGGACTGTCATTGGAAAGGTATAGGGCGACCGATCCGGCGCATAAGGTCAATGGGGATTTGCTGGGGCTGAAAGAATCTGACATCCTCCACCTGCTCCTCCTCCTCCATCTCCTCGGTTGTCAAGGGGATCTTTGGATTTTGGGTGAGGGAGGAATATAACGGCCCACATGGTGCCTGTGGGATGGGAATGATTATCTTCCCCATGGTCCTTGCAGAATATAAGCTACCTGATAGGGCCGGGGCAATCTTTATTAACATCCTGTATAAACGGTCAGCCAGGAGGAACCCAGTAGGGATCTACTGGGCAGTATACATAGCATGTTGTGGATGTGGTTTATTTGGACTTTCAGCAGGCTTTCAACAAATCCCCACATTAGAAATGAGTGTGTAAAAATAAAGCGCATGGGATTAAGGGTAGTGTACTGAGATGGATAACAAACTGGTTGGTAGACAGGAAGCAAACAGTAGGAATAGACAGGTCTTTTTCAGAATGTCAGACAGTGACTAGTGGGGTATCACGTGGATCGCTGTTGGAACCCCAGCTCCTAAAAATGGGCGAGATTCTCCACTTGGGAGATCATGGACCAGATTCCCCGGGCAGGATTCTCCGACCCCGCGGCGGGTCGGAGAATCGCTGGCGGACCGCGCGAATTGCACCTTGTCGGTCCGACGCCGGCACGCAATTCTCCGCAGAGTGGAGAATTGGCACCATTGGCGCCGGCGTGGTTGGCACGGCGCTGATCGCGGGCCACTCTGCGCGGTTGGCCCACCGATTATCCCGGCCTGCATGGGCCGAGCGGCGGTAAGATAAGAGCCGAGTTCCGCCGGCGCCATTCTAACCTAGTCTGGGCCAGCGGGACCTCAGCGTGTAAGGGTCGGTTGATGGCCTTTGGGGGGGATGGGGGGGTTCAGACCCTGGGGGGCCTCCGATGTGGCTTGGCCCACGATCGGGGCCCACCAATCAGTGGGCCCGCCTCTGTGGCTGGGGGCCTCCTTTCCTACATGCCGGCCCCTGTAGTCCTGCGCCATGTTTCGACGGGGCTGGCGTTGAACGAGGCCACGATGGCGTTTACGACAGCGTGGACACTCTGCCGCGGGACTGGAGAATCCCGCCCCCCATTTCTGAGGCACAGTGCAGAGGATCTGTGACGTTTCATGTGGAAAAAATCAGCAGCGCCCCCTCACCAATCCTGCGACTGGTGAGAGGCTAAGCAGCTAAGTAGATTCCTGATATAGGTATCTTTTCTGGGGGGGGGGGGGGGGGGGGGGGGGCTTCCAGACGGGGGTCTCTTTTCTGGGGGACTTCCTAAGCGAGAACTCTTTATTTGGGGATCTCCTTTATTTTGGGGAGTTCTTTTATTCAGGGGGTCTCTGTGGGGGGGGTCTTTATTTGTTTAGGGGGTGCCTGGTGGTGTCTGATGGGGTGAGTTGGTCTTGCATTGTGGGGGTGGAGCATGGCCCTTAAGGAATTACCCCCTTGACTCACCCCAAGGTCCACCCCATCAGGTACACATTTGCCCATACCTGTAGTAATCATCGCCCATGTGATTCCCGGCACAGAAGACTGGAGGATCACGCATGCCTGGAAGATATGGTGTCAAGCCCACTGTGCGAATACAAATAAGCCACTAAGACCCATTTGCAGTGTCCCATTGGCCCGCGGGCATGAACCTTGATTGGAGCAGTGAAAACAGTTCAGCGCCTGGCACCAATCCAGTTTTTTGTCCAGACGCTGGATTCCCTGCCGCATCGGGGGCTCCGCTACAGGTTGCTGGTGATGCAGAATCCTGGCAATTATACAGTAATGATTTACAGAAACAGGAAGGTAGTGTATTATCTGAATGACAATAAATTAAGAGAGGAGAATGTGCAATGAGACTTGAGTTTCCTCATTCATCAGTCACTAAAGGAGGGCCCATCACTGATTTTATTACAAATCTCAAGTTAATACCACAAGGCTGTGATTATGCTGATTTCAGAGACACTGTGATAATGAATCAATTAATTTCTGGACTATCTGATAAAAATTTGAGGGAAGAACAATCACAAAATAAGTTTCTAACTCTAGAAATCGCTGTACAAAAATGCCTTGCTTATGAATAAAAAACAAAATCAATACTTTGAGTCTCTGCAAACACAGAATCATTATCTAGAAAACAAAATCGGTAAAAATGGCGCGAATGCTCACCACAAGGCAGAGGCAGGATCTCACTTGATGCAATAGCACTTTTTGATTGGCAGCCATCTTGAGCGAGAGCATTCCGGCCAGTACGTACATGCGCACTTCTCAAAAAGAAGGAAAACGGCAAACTACACTTGCGCGCATGAGCAAGAAGCCGCACATGCGCTGTTGCGTAAAGAGCACACAGTAAAGGAAACTCGAGTTGCGCATGCGCATTCGATTCCTACGCATGATGTCATGAGCGTCATGACGTCAGAGGACCACGCACACTTAAAAGGGAAATGCACGAAAATGAACAAAAAGAAATTTAAAGCTGCAAAACCTTATTTTCTTCCCTCAAAAGACAGAACAATGCCCAAACTTACACAGCAGTTGAAAATAACTTCCACAACCCCCTGGAACAAGCAGTCTGCACCACCCAAAGTGAAGAGCACAATGACAAATCCGAAACCAAAGAAGATGATTTGTTCATTGACCATGAAGAGAACGATAACAACTCTGAAACAAAAAGATGATTTGTCTATCGAACAATACACACAATACTATTCAGACATGGCTGAGTTATTCAGATATGCTGATCACAGCATCAGCAACATGGTTCAAAAGCTCAACACTACTCTTATGGTAGACAAATCTAATATCATGATGCCATGGCAGATTGTCGATACATTGGATGACAGCAACCAGAGCAACCAGTCAAATACCTAAGAAGATGACGGCGCCACACAGAGCACAGAATGACTCCGTTGAGAGAGCACAGATCGACTCTACAGCGAGAACACTACACGACTCCACAGAGAGAGCGACGCAAGCATCCTTAGACAGATCGTTGACAGACTCCAAAATGGAACCAGCACAGACTCATAGCGAACGCCATACATGAACAAGACTATGAAGGTCTATCCACTTTATCTGATCAACCAGCAGCAGACTATGAAATGCTACCAAGCTCACATAAACAACAAATAGATTATGAAAGTCTGCCCAGCTTATTTGAGCCACCAGAAGAAGACTATGAAAGTCTACCCAGCTCATTTAACCAACAAGAAGACACTGAATGTCTACCCGCTGTATGTGAAAATAGTGACAATGTGATCACAATCAACATACAGGATGTGCAGGATCACAGCGAGACTGACAGATCTGAGCTCATCTGTACAGAAGCACTTAACAATTGGAGGAGGGCTGCTCATGAGTCCAGAGAGACCACGTCAATAGAAATCTTTTTTTTTTGAATAATTTTTATTCAAGTTTTCAACAACAAATTTTTATCACAACAGAGAAAAACAGTAACCCCTCCCCTCCAATACAAAAACAAGAAATTAACAAGAAAAATAAATAAGCGTAAAACCATGCGAACAAACCCCCATAACTAACCCGTAGCCCCCCCCCCCCCCCCCCCCGGCTACCTTCCCCCGATTCCCGTCCATTTTCCCCTGATTCTTGGCCACCCGACTATTCTTCCTCTTGTTCGTTGGCCACAAACAGGTCCCGGAACAATTGCATGAATGACTCCCATGTTCTGTGGAAGCCGTCGTCTGACCCTCGGATGGCATATTTGATTTTCTCCATTTGGAGAGATTCCGAGAGGTCGGACAGCCAGTCTGCAGCTCTGGGCGGTGCTGCTGACCGCCAGCCAAACAGGATTCTACGGCGGGCGATCAGGGAGGCAAAGGCAAGGGCGTCCGCCCTCCTCCCCAGGAATAGATCTGGCTGGTCTGAAACCCCGAAGACCGCCACCCTCACCCCCACCACTTTGGACATAGCCTCGAAGAAGGCTGTCCAGTACTCCACAAGTCTGGGGCAAGACCAGAACATGTGGGCGTGGTTGGCCGGGCCTCTTTAGCACCGTTCACATCTGTCCTCCACCTCCGGGAAGAACCTACTCATACGGTTTCTTGTTAAGTGGGCTCTATGTACCACTTTTAGTTGCGTCAGGCTGAGCCTTGCGCACGTGGAGGTGGAGTTGACCCTATGCAGTGCTTCGCTCCAGAGTCCCCACCCTATCTCAATCCCCAGGTCATCCTCCCATTTCATTCTTGTTGCGTCCAGTACGGTGTGGTCCCTTTCTACCAGTCGGTCACACATGTCGCTACAGTTCCCTTTCTCTCGGATACTTGCGTCCAGTAGGTCTTCCAGTAATGTCTGTCGTGGCGATTGTGGGTATGTCCTTGTCTCCTTCCGTAAGAAGTTTTTGAGCTGCAGGTACCGTAGCTCGTTCCCCCCGGCTAGTCGAAATTTCTCTGTCAGTTCGTTCAGTGTTGCGATCCTGTCGTCCGTGTATAGGTCCCTAACTGTCAGTGTCCCCCCGTCCTGCCTCCACCTTTTGAAGGTGGCGTCAATCAGTGCTGGTGTGAACCTATGGTTGTTGCAGATGGGAGCCTTGTCCGACATTTTGGTCAGGACAAATTGCTGCCTCAGTTGGTTCCAGGATTGGAGGGTGGCTGTCACCACTGGGCTGCTGGAGTGTTTTTTGGGTGGGGATGGGAGTGCTGCCGTGGCGAGGACCCGGAGGGAGGTCCCCATGCAGGAGGCCTCCTCCGCACGCACCCACTCGGCTTCTGGCTCCTGGATCCATCCCCTTACTCGCTCGGCTGTTGCCGCCCAGTGGTAGAATTGTAGGTTCGGGAGGGCTAGCCCCCCCCCTGGATTTTGTTTTTTGTAGGACCTTTGTAGTTCTTTGGGATCCTAGCATTTTTACCCCCCCATACGAACGCCATGATAAGTTTGTCCAGTGCTTTGAAAAAGGCCTTGGGGATGTAGATCGCAATGGACCTAAACAGGAAGAGGAACCTGGGCAGTATGTTCATTTTGATCGTCTGGACTCTCCCCACGAGGGAGAGTGGGAGTGTGTTCCATCTTTGCAGGTCCTTTTTTACTTCCTCCGTCAGGCTGGTGAGGTTCCATTTGTGGATCCCTTTCCAGTCATGGGCTATTTGGATCCCCAGGTAGCGGAATTTGTGTCGGGCTTGTTTGAACGGCAGCCCCTTTAGTGCTGCCCCCCCTTGCGGGTGTACTGGGCAGATCTCGCTTTTGCTCATGTTGAGTTTGTAGCCCGAGAAGGCTCCAAACTCTTTCAGGAGCGCGATGATTCCGTCCATGCTGCTTTGTGGGTCCGAGATGTAGAGGAGCAGATCATCTGCATAGAGTGAGACTTTGTGCTCTCTGCCTCCCCTTCGGATCCCCCTCCAATTTTTTGCTGCCCTGAGTGCGATTGCTGGCGGTTCGATTGCTAGTGCGAACAGCAGCGGGGACAGTGGGCATCCTTGTCTGGTGCCCCTGTGCAGCTGGAAGTATTGGGAGTTGGTATTGTTGGTCCGTACGCTCGCCATGGGAGCGTTGTATAGGAGCTTTACCCAAGCGGTGAACCCTGTTCCAAGCCCGAACCACTCCAGTACCTCTTTGAGGTATTTCCATTCGACTCTGTCGAAGGCCTTTTCTGCGTCCAGGGAGATGATCACCTCTTGTGTTCTCTCCCCGGAGGGGGTCATTATCACGTTCAGCAGGCGCCTGATGTTCGAGGTAAGCTGTCTACCTTTGACGAAGCCCGTCTGGTCCTCTGTGACCACCTCAGGTACACAGTCTTCTAGCCTTTTGGCTAGGATTTTGGCCAGTATTTTGGTGTCTGCGTTCAGCAGAGATATGGGTCTGTATGACCCACATTCCGTTGGGTCTTTGTCTTTCTTAGGTATCAGCGAGATTGAGGCCTGTGCTAACGTGGGTGGCAGTGTGCCCCTAGCTAGCGAGTCTGTGATCATCTCCCGCAGGTGTGGGGCCAGCGCTGTCGCAAATTTTTTGTAGAAGTCCGCCGGGAATCCGTCTGGTCCCGGCGCCTTCCCCGTCTGCATGGAGCTAATGCTGTCCATGATCTCTTCCAGTGCTAGTGGTGCTTCCAGGTCCCGTTTTCTGCCCTCTCCCACGACTGGTATGTCCAGTCCATCAAGGAACCGGTTCATCCCAGCCTTCCCCGTTGGGGGCTCTGAGGTGTACAGCTCTTGGTAGAAGGCCTTGAAGGTTTTGTTAATCCTCTCTGGTTCTGTTTCTAACGTGCCTCCGGTACCCCTGATTTGCGCAATTTTTCTGGTGGCTGCCTGCTTTCTCAGCTGGTGTGCCAACAGGCGGCTGGCTTTGTCTCCGTGTTCGTACAGGGTCCCACGCGCCTGGCGGAGTTGGTGCACTGCTTTCCTAGTGGAGAGCAGGTCAAAGTTCCTTTGTAGTTCTTTTCTCTCCGCCAGGAGCTCTACGGTCGGGGCCTCGGAGTATTTACGGTCTACCTCCAGTATGGAGTCGACCAGCTTCTGCCTAGCCACCCTTTCCTCCCTATCTCTTCACGCTTTGAAGGCAATGATTTCCCCTCTTAGTACGGCCTTAAGCGCTTCCCAGAACGTGGAGGGTGAGACCTCCCCGTTTTCGTTGTTCTCCATGTACTCTGCTATGGCCCGCGCTATCCTTTCGCTGAATGCCTTGTCAGCTAGTAAGGCACCGTCCAACCTCCATGTGGGGCGCTGGGCCCTTCCCGTCTCTAGCCGCACGTCCATGTAGTGTGGAGCGTGGTCTGATATCACAATTGCGGAGTATCCCACTTTGTCTATCCCTGGAAGCACCGTTTTCCCCACCACAAAGAAGTCAATTCTGGTGAACACGTTGTGTACTGGGGAGAAGAAGGAGAATTCTTTCTCCCCCGGGTGGGCGAACCTCCAGGGGTCCACTGCTCCCATCTGCTCCATAAAGTGACTGAGTTCCCTTGCCATTCTTGAGGTTTTCCCCGTTTTGGGGTTTGATCTGTCCGTCTTTGGATCCTGTACACAGTTGAAGTCCCCCCCCATGGTTAGTCGATGCGTCGCTATGTCCGGGATTTCTGCCATGGTCTATTTGATGAAGCTCGTGTCGTCCCAGTTGGGCACGTACACGTTGACTAGAACTACCGGTGCCCCATCCAGGGCCCGGCTGACCATGACATACCGTCCCCCTGGGTCTGTGACCGTCTTTGTCGCCCTAAACATTGTCCTCTTGCCGATCAGGATCGCCACCCCCCCGGCCCTTGTCCCATAGCAGGAATGGTAGGTTTGTCCCACCCAGCCCTTTCTTACCCGCTGTTGGTCCTGCTCCCTCAGGTGCGTCTCTTGGAGGAAGACTATGTCGGCCTTCATGTTTCTGAGGTGGGTGAGGACTCTAGATCTCTTTACTGGGCCGTTAAGTCCCCATACGTTCCAGGTGATTATCCTGCTGGGGGGCTTCTGCCCCCTTGTTCCTGTGGGATTAACCATATTTATCTGGTGGACGCGCCCCTGCCCTCCGGGGTTTCCCTTTGTTAGGGAGCCGTCCAGGATGGCCGCTATCACTGCTCTCCCCATGCGGTCGGGTCTCTGCGCTCCGGAGTTTACCCTTGTCCCGGGGGCACCCGCCATGGCCGTCCACTGTGTGTTCACCACGCGGGTAGTCCCCTGCACTCTGGGGGCCCCCTTCGCCCACAGACCGTACTGGGTGGGTGCTTGAGCGGTTCTTTGTTTCGAGCCCTTGGTTGTGGCACTTTGTAGCCCTGTTCCTTTTCTGGCCTCTTTTGTCCCTTCGTCCCTGCATTTCCCCTCCCCAGTCTCTCGTTCCCTGTGTGCCCCCCCCCCCCCCCCCCCCCCCGGTCTCTCCCTTTTCCCTCCTCCCCCATATACCCCTCCTTTGCCCCTCTATCCCCTATTCCCCCCCTCCCCTGCCTGGCGCCTTCCCCCCTGTTGTGGGTGCGCTGCGGCCCTGCTTTGTTGCGTGCCCCCGGCGCTAGCTTTCCCGCTAGCACGGTGGCTCCCCTCTCGGGGGTTGTTGTCTCGCTTCTCCCCTACCTGGCCTCTAGGGTTTTCTGCCCGCTCTTCCCCATCCTACTCTGCACCCCTCTCGCCTGCTCTCCCTTCTCCATTGCTCTCATTCCCTCGTGCTGGGGCCTGGCCTCCCACCTGGAGCGGTCCCTTGGGCAGTGGTTTGTTTTTTGCTCTGGGTGTTCCTGCCGGGGGTGGGGGGGGGCTGGCATTGTCTCGCCCCTCCCCACCCCCCCGTCGACGTGTCGTTGCCCCTTGCCAGGGGCCCCTCGTCCCTACCCCCGCTGGTTGTTTTCCAGCCCGTGCTCCTCGACGAACCTATTCCCCTCAGCGGGGGCTGTAAAGAAATATTCCCTGTTTTGGTATGTGACCCAGAGTTTCGCTGGGTACAGCATACCAAAACGCACTCTGCTCCTGTGAAGAGCTGCTTTCGCTCTGTTGAACTCAGCCCGTCTCTTAATTATGTCTGCTCCAAGATCCTCATAGATTTGGACGGCGTGCCCTTCCCAATTGCAAGCTCTATTTTCCTTGGCCCAGCGCAGGATTATCGCCCTATCCCGGTACCGGTGCAGTTTGGCTATGACTGCTCTCGGTTAGAATTAGAATTAGAATTAGAACAGTACAGCACAGAACAGGCCCTTCGGCCCTCGATGTTGTGACGAGCAATGATCACCCCACTCAAGCCCACGTATCCACCCTTTACCAGTAACCCAACAACCCCCATTAACCTTTTTTTTTAGGACACTAAGGGCAATTTAGCCTGGCCAATCCACCTAACCCGCACATCTTTGGACTGTGGGAGGAAACCGGAGTACCCGGAGGAAACCCACGCACACACGGGGAGGACGTGCAGACTCCGCACAGACAGTGACCCAGCCGGGAATTGAACCTGGGACCCTGGAGCTGTGAAGCATTGATGCTAACCACCATGCTACCGTGCTGCCCCAGAGGTTGTTCCCCTGCCTTGGGCTTCGGGCGCAGCGACCGATGTGCTCTGTCCATTTCCGGTGGGATGGGGAAAGTGTTCCTCCCCACTAAGTTGCCCAGCATCGCAGCCACGTATGCTGTGGGGTTTCTACCCTCGATCCCCTCTGGCAGGCCCACTATCCTTACATTTTGCCTTCTCGAGTGGTTTTCCTGGTCATCTACCCTGCCCTTCAGGCTCCACTGTGTTGCGCCCAGTCTCGCCACTTCCCTCTCCAGGGCCGTGACCCGGTCGCTCATGTCGGTTGCTGCTTTCTCCAACTCCTTAATGGTCGCTTCCTGGGCTTCCAGTTTCTCCCCTTGGGCATCCACTTTCACCTCCAATCTGGTCAGAGCCTGTTGCACCCCTGACATGGCCCTGGCCACTGCTGCCTGTACTGCGGCCTCTGCGTCCGCTTTCACCTCTGCCTTGATTGCCTGCAGCTGCTCCCTCAGCACCTCGGTAAAGGCTGCCTTCCAATTCCAGCCCCCCTCTATCCCCGGGGTAGAGGGCACCTGTCTGTCCAGCTCTTTTTGATGCGGCGATACATCCGTTCCACTGCTTCATGCGCTGATTCGCTCACCTGAGCTGGCTTGCCCCTTGTCCCGTCTGCTTCTGGTGCCCCCTCTCCATTGGCTCCCTTCTGCCGTTTTTTTATCCCCCTTCCCTTTCATCTTTTCTTCTCCCCTTGTTTTTCTTTTCCCCCCTTTTCCGCACCCTATTTTTATTTTATTTTTCTATTTTTTATTTTTTTTGTCTCTTCCTTTTTTTTTAACCCCCCCCCTCTTCCCTTCTTTCCGTTACCACTTTATTTTATTTATTTATTTATTTATTAATCCCCCCCCCCCCCCCCCTTTTATGCAACTCCTCTCAAGTGGGCTTACTTTGGATGGGAGAGAGTGTAAAAAGAGAGAAAATAGTATATATACCCCTCCCCCCTCTCTCTTCAACAGTTCTCTTTTGTTTTTTTTTATAAAAGTCCTTTTTTTTTCTTCCTTTCCCCACCCACACAGGAGAGAGAGAGTGAGGCTTTTGTGCAGTCTCTTCGGCCTTGCCTCGTGGTGGTCGCTGCCGGTTGCGGGGGGGGTCGGTCTCCGCTGCTCGGTCCCCGCTGCTCCGTTCGGGCTCTCGCACTTCGCACCCCGCGTCCTCCCGGTGGGGGTGGTTAGGTCGCTGGTCGCTGCCGCCGGCTGTGCCCCGCTTCAGTCCTGGCCGCTACCGCTCCTGGCCTGCGTCGGGGGGGGGGGGGGGGGGGGGAGGGGGGAGAGGTGGACCTGCCGCCGCCGAGGATCCTCCGCCGGCAGGTTTGTTGTGGGGGGGGGGCGTCTTCCCTTTCCTTCCCTGCTCTTTGCCACTGCGGAGAGAAAGGCCCCGACTTCCGTCAATAGAAATCTTGAAGATTTTGACTCCAGAAGGGGAGTACCAAGAAACCAAATGAACCAGAAATAACTCCAACAGAGGAGCACCAAGAAATCTATGATGATTCAAGTGAACCAGAAATGACTCTAGAAGAGGAAGCAAAGAAGAGGAATCTAATCCACTACAAATGACTGATGTCACCAACATCAATGCAACATCAGACCATGCTCACAATTCTCAAGAAGAAACGCTCAATGTAACAGATACCACAAAGGACACTGACACCAATAACTGTGACAATGACTCAAATCATCCACATGGAACACTCATTGAGCGCAACAAGAACAACAAAACCCACAAGAAGCACAGCAGAAACAAGAATTACAACAGCACCAACAAAAACAACATGCAGCGCAATAAGAACAAAAGCAACAAGAAGCATCACAGGAACAACAAGCATAACAAGAAAAATGACAAGAACAGGGACAGAAACAACAAAAACAGAATCAACAAGTACGACAAAAACAACAAGAACAACAACAAGAAGAACGCCAATGAACACAACCAAGGCAGAAACAACAGAAACAACAACAATGAAACAACGACCTGTACAACATGGTACAACTCTGCACGTGAAGGACAATGCCATAGCACACTGCAAAACAATGACAAGACTACAAACATGCCATGGCATGACAAAGAATCTCTCAAATTCACATCTGCTCCAGAACAAACAAGCAAACCAGCTTTCAAGGCAGATGATATACAGAATCAATACCACAAACACAAGAAAACAATCAGGTCAGACAACAAAGATGACATACAGAATCAATACTACAAGCATAGAAAAAAAGGATAAATCAGACAACAAAGTGATTCGACCATTCAAATGCCTTATTGATGACTTACAGGAACACTGATGACGTTCACAAAGAAATAACAACATCAACATCACTACATCAACTACAGAAGAAGAAAGCAACTCGACCGAACAAATTCATAAAGTATGGACTCACAATTTTTTATTTATTTATTAAGATTGGACTTATAAATATTGATTGGCTTTGTATAATCATCAAGATCATCACAACTTGTACTTAACATCATTTGTCCACCTGTTTCACGCAAGCAAAAAAACCTAAGAGTATTAACATTTGATGGATCAAGTCATTGTTTTCATGTTATGCATTTGCAAACTGCATCCATTATGTTTGTTCAATTTTTTTTACAACATACAGAAAATATGTAACACGAAAAAGGGGGATGTAGTGATCTCTATATGTGCATGTACATAAGGGGTTAATGTGTAATCAGTAGCACCACATGATCACTAGAGGACCGGACGAACAGGGGTATAAAAGGCAACCACATTGACTCTCTCTCTCTCTCTGTTGGGTGCACTGTGACCAGGGCAATAGCAGACTAGTTCAGATGGCTAGTGGAGTTACTTATAGTTACTGTAGTTAGATCTTGTTAACCTTATCACTAGTATCATGCAATTATTGTTGTAGTTACTCAATAAACCTTTTGTTATTACTGGACGAGTTCGAATCTTCTTCATCGAAATTCAGAATACCTCATCATTATCCAAGGATTGAGTAGCACATGTTACCCACCACACAGGTAAAAAAGCACGGATCAGCATGTCCAAGCCCTGGGGAAAGTGGTGCAGACAGTGGCTGAGGCCCAGGACAGGGCTGCTCTCTCACAGTCAGCCACGTGCCAGAGCCACCTGAACGTTGCAATGGCGCTCGAGTATGGCCCAGTTACAACTGGGACTGTTGCCGGCATTGCCCAGGCTCTGGCGAATGAGGCAGACACAGAGGAAGATGGCCCAGTCCCAGAGGGAGTTGGCACAGTTACTGGCTGATGGTGGCACAGTCACAGCGTGATGTGGCGCAGTCCCAGACAGAGGTGGCCAATTCCCTGTGCTCCATTGCCGCGAGCATGCAGACTCTGGCTGAGATGAGACAGGGCATCCAGGGTCTCAGGGGATAGCTTCACTTGCATCCTCACACCATGGAGTAGCACGGATGCAATCTGGCACCCCAAGGGAGGATGATTCCTGCAGGGGCGATGCCGGAACACTGCAGTGGCTCGGACCTCCCTCCCAACCTCCCCTACCCTATTCTTAATGCATTTGGTGCGCAGCAGGCAGAACATGGCGGCACCACGCCACCTGCGATAACCGAGCAGCAACCAGGCCCATCTGGGACCCGTTGTCCCACAAGACAGCCGCCAACGGGGACCCAAGTTGCAGGAAGGGACTCACAGCAGGCCACCCCCACTCCTGATCTACCGTCTGGGTCACACCTTGACGTAGTGTTGGGACCCGTAAGGCCAGACGGTTAGACACCAGTTACATTGGCACGGGTATTGTAAGAGGGGCTAGGGTAAGACTCTGTATATATTTGTTCACATTAAACATCTGTTCACACTGTTCCAACCTGCCTCGGTGCTCTGTGAGAAGAATGTGAGTGATGGGCTGGCCTGGGCTGGCCAGAGAGGGGGCGCGGAGGGGTTGGAAATGGGCAGGCGGTATTGGTTGTCTGGGCTTCCCACCCTCCCTTCCCACAGTCCGCAGGTGGGGTTCTGAAATTGAGGGCAAAGAGGAGGGAGGAACCTGAAAAGGGGGACCCTAAGTAACCACATAGTGGGATGGCACTTCAAGGCTAGCAGGGGCACTGTCAGGGTGCCAGGCATTTTGCCCATGCCAGGGATCTGGCTCAGGGTGCTCTGCCTGGGGTGTTGGGGACGGGGAAGCCTGAGGACCATCTTATGGGTGAGGTGGGGGTTTTCGGGGGTCACATTGGGGGGGTCGAGAGATCTCTTCCTGCTCTGATACTGAGTGTAACCTGGGGTGGCATTAAAAAAACTGCTTGCCATTAGATAGCAGGGTCATTCACTGTGCTACAAGCACCGGGAACGACCCCGCTATTCCCGCCCAGATCAGACTCTCTTTTTTTTGATGTAGCCACCTGGGGTGGCCACTTCCCGATTCCAAAATGGAGGCCCGCAAAGAATGCAGGGAAAATCGGGCAGCCACAGGACAAACAAGCAGGTGCAAGGTTTCCTGTGTATTAAGATTTGCAGAACCCGGACAGAACCAAAAGCAATAGACATCTACATACTAATGAGCGATCCCCAGAAACAATTAGAAACATTGAAGCAATCGGGACCAAACCAGACTCCCCGGTGCCAGCGGGAGCCAGGACAAAGGCAGGCCAACGGACACATAGGGCCCGCCCAACGATCAGGGAACAGCTCCAGTATTGGAGAAATTGATAGAAACGATTGGGACATGGTCCAATTAATTGGGACAAAGTCCGGGGTCCGCCCAAAAGGGCGCAAAACCCCTGGGGACTATAAAGTAGAGTCCCCAAGTTCAGTTTGCTCTCTTGGCAGCTCTCAAAGAACTCTTGACCGTGACTCTCAACAAGGAGAGACCTGCCTAGCAGCTGCACCAACCAAATAAGTCTCCAGTCAACGCACGCTACGAGATAGACGCTCCTAGCTACTATTCCATACCAGCTTGAAGCCTGCAGATTCAGAACCGGACAAAGGCCATTGTTCCTCTGACCTGGTGGGCCATTTGAAAGCTAAGTATAGGCCTTTAGTTATAGTGATAGTCTAGTAAGTAGAGTTCTATGCATGAGTAGTGATTGACTGTGTGTATAATAAATGTGTTTTGATTTGAAACTTACTAACTGGTGTACTGAGTTATTGATCAGCACTTGGCTTTAAACCTCGTGGTGGTATCAGAAAGATACCTGGCGACTCTAGAGCAAAGGTTATTAAAACAGAGCAATTAAGTAAAAGCATAACGAGCAACACTGGTTTAGGTAGACCAGTGGGTGAATGACAGTGTGGATCTCACCCAAAACTTCGATGGGAAACACTCGTCAAACTCGCCCAAAATGACACTAGAAATGTTTTGATTGAATCACGACGGTTCTCTCTCCACAGATGCTGCCAGACCTGTTGAATTTATCCAGCATTTTCTATTTTTATTTTACTCACTCATGGATCTGTTATTTTTCTTATTGCAGGAGAAAGAACAAGGAAACAATGAGGTGAAAGCTAGGAATCTAAATGTTGCCCACCAAAAATCTTTTTTTTAACAGGGGAAATTTTTGCATGGTCAATTCACCTACCTTGCACATCTTTTGGGTTGTGGGGGGTGAGACCCACGCAGACACAGGGATAATGTGCAAACCCCACACGGACAGTGACCCAGGACCAGAATCGAACCCAGATCCTCGGCAACGTGAGGCAGCAATGCTACCCACTGCGCCACCATGCAGTCGTTGGTCCTCCAAAAATCTAGCAAATTACAACTGCCCAGAGGGAAGATTAATAATAATAATAATAATAATCGCTCATTGTCACAAGTAGGCTTGAATGAAGTTACAGTGAAAAGCCCCTAGTTGCCACATTCTGGCGCCTATTCGGGGAGGCCGGTATGGGAATTGAACCCACGCTGCTGGCATTGATTTACATTGTTCTGCATTATAAGTCAGCTGTTTAGCCCACTGTGTTAAACCAGCCCCAATAAAATTGGCCATCAAGGAGAAGGCAGCTTTAAAATTGCAGCTTAAAAGTCTTAAGCTCCAACATTTACCGAGAATTGGGAAAAGAGCTGAGGTGATGATCTTTTGCCAGGAGACCCGGAAGAAACAATTTTCTGCATGCTCTGAGAAATTAATGCCGAGATGTTTTTTGCATTGCAACAAAATTAGTAAGTTTGTACGACCATTTTGGTTTGTACTGTAGTTCACAGTAATCACATTGTGTTGTAGCACCATGTGGACAGTATAAACAGAAACTGCAAAATCTCTTCAGCACCTAAATACAATGTACCTCCAAATTATTAGAGTTAGTCTTCAACATTTTCTCAGTTTTTAGTAGACGTTTGGCTAACTCTGGCACCTCCAAATCCATCTTTAACATACATTTAGCCTCTCGAAGAATCTCACGAATTCGATGATCAAAGTTTGAATACATTTTCTCAGTCTCTTGATCACGGATTAAAAGTGTTGCTTGCAGCACTGAATAAAAATTTAATTTAAAATATTCATTTGCATATATACACAGATAAATAACTGAAAGTTACAATACATTTTTAGAATTTTCAATCCAGTTAAACTTATTATGCTGTAAGTAATAGTTTTATCAGGAAGTGTATAGTTATAAAAATTTCTATCTCAATAAATTTAACTGTTATAATCTGGCGAGTGATGAGTGCTATGCAAACCAAATTACAAATGGAAACATGGCAAGACCTCGCAATCTCTTCATTTCCTAATTTGACAATGAGAAGATACATACTGAAGTTCAAAGCCACAAGTTTCTCGAAACACCCTTGAAGATTTTAACTATCAAATTAAAACATTTATTAACAAAAGAAAAGGAAACAAACACCTAAGACAGCATTTACACAGTTAAAATTAGTCTTACAGAACAATACCCCAAAGAGACTTTCTGCTTGCCCAGACTCACGAATAAACAACACTTTTGGCAATGATGCCTTACAATAGATATATAGGGCGGGATACCCCCGCAATTGGTGGGATGGCCTGACACAGCGCCAGGAACGGCGCAAACCACTCCGGCGTCAGGCCAGCGGGAAGTTGCGGAATCATCCGCACTTCCGTGGACGAGGCCTGCGCCGGAGGGATTTTGGCATGCGCAGACCAGCCGGCATGTTCATGCATATGGGGGTTCTTCTCCCGCCAGCCATGGCGGAGCCCTATGGAGGCTGGCGCGAAAGGAAGGAGTGCCCCCACGGCACAGGCTCCCCACAGAACTGTGGGCCCCGATTGCGGGCCAAACCACCGTGGGGCACCCCAGGGCCGGATCCGCCCCACGCCCCGAGGACTCCACCAGATGGCCTACCTGCCAGGTCCCGCTGTGTGGGACCATGTCCATTTCACGCCAGCGGAGCTGGCCAGGAACTGATGGCTGCTCGGCCCATAGGGGCCAGGAGAATTGCCGGGGGAAGCCACTGCCAACGGCCCCTGACCGGCGTGGCGCAAACCCCGCCCCCGCCCAAAAACCTGAGAATATGGCAGCCAGCGTTGGAGTGGGGGCGAGATTCACGCCGCTCCTCGGGGATTCTCCAACCCAACAGAGGGTTGGAGAATTCTGCCCATAATCTATAAACTTAAGCAATAATATCCACAAGGCAAAGCCACTATAACTTCAGTGAGGTATAATAATAATCACTGATTGTCACAAGTAGACTTCAATGAAGTTAATGTGAAAAGTCCCGAGTCGCCACATTCCAGCGCCTGTTCGGGGAGGCCGGTATGGGAATTGAACCCACGGTGCTGACCTTGTTCTGCATTACAAGCCAGCTGTTTAGCCCACTGTGCTAAACCAGCCCCTGCCGACCACACAAAGGCCTAGATTCTCCACGCTGTGGCACCGGAAATGTGAATCGCGACCGGGAGGGCGGCAAATATCGAGATTCGTCCCCGGCACTGAACCGAACTGCATGCTCCGGTCCTTCACTGGTGGCGATAGCATAAGGCCAGAAGACATCAAAGCAGAATAAGGCCATTTGACCCATCTAGACTGCTCCACCATTCAATCATGACTGATATGTTTCTCATCTCCATTCTTCTGCCTTCTCGACATAACCCCTGATACCCTTTTTAAAAAAGAACTTATCTATCTCTGTCATAAAGACTGTCATGTGAGAGTACATTTAAGAAATGGGTGTTTATAAATGAGTATGTATATAAATATCTGTAGTGAGAGTACCTTTAAAAAATTGTGTTTACTACTGCAGTGATGTCAGAGAGTGGGTGGAGCTGGGCTTTCTGTCAGTCTTTTACTTTTGTTTTAGGCTATTTGCTGCAGGGTGTGTTTTAGTTTTGTTTTCAGTTTTGGAGCTGAAGCTAGACAGAGCAGGTGTACTGTTGATCTCTCTGCCATGAAAAGACTATCTCTTGATCATTTGATGAATTCAGAATTATAAATGTTCTTAGTAGTGTATGTAAATCTAATGTGCTTCTGTTGAAAGGTGTTTCTTTTGTCTTCTGGATGTTTTTTGTGAAGTTATTAAGGATTATTTAGTGTTGTATTCTTTGGGGGTTGTATTTGAATTGATGGTTGCTAAGATGTTCACTGTATGTTTTAAAAAGGTTAACTTGAGTTCATAGAATAAACATTGTTTTGCTTTAAAAATTGCGAAAAGATGAGGTAATTATGGTGGTGGCTAAGCAGTGAAAGTTGCCTAAGATACAATTTGACTAATTGGAAATGGCAAAAAAGTCAGTTACAAATTAAACAAATGGAACATCATAAAGAATTAAAGCAGCTCAAATACAAGAAAGAGGAAATAGAATGAGAGAGAGATAGCGAGGAAAAAGAAAGGGATGGAAATGAAAAGGAGAGAGAGGTAAACGAAAATGAGAGAGAAGAAAGGAGAAAAGAAATGATAGCCCTAGCAGAAGAAAAAGAAAGAGAAAGGGAGATACAGATCAGGGAAAAAGATAAAGAGAGAGAGTTTGAACTTCAGAAAATGGCCATGAAACATGACAGTCAGTTAAAATTGGCAGACGTAAAGGGAAACTTACAGTTGGATGATAGAGATGAGGATAGTGAGTAAGAGCGTCATCTGCAAACTTGCTAATCAGACCACCTATACCTTCATCCAGATCATTTATGTATATCACAAACAACAGTGGTCCGAGTACGGATCCTTGTGGAACACCACTAGTCACCTTTCTCTATTTTGAGACACTCCCTTCCACCACTACTCTGTCTCCTGTTGCCTAGCCAGCTCTTTATCCATCTAGCTAGTACACCCTGAACCCCACACGACTTCACTTTTTCCATCAACCTGCCATGGGAAACTTTATCAAATGCTTTACTGAAGTCCATGTATATGACATCTACAGCCCTTCCCTCATCAATTAACTTTGTCACTTCCTCAAAGAATTCTATTAGGTTTGTAAGACATGACCTTCCCTGCACAAAACCATGCTGCCGATCACTGATAAGTCTATTTTCTTCCAAATGTGACTAGATCCTATCCCTCAGTATCTGCTCCAACAGTTTGCCTACCACAGACGTCAAGCTCACAGGTCTATGATTCCCTGGATTATCCCTGCTACCCTTCTTAAACAAAGGGACAACATTAGCAATTCTCCAGTCCTCCGGGACCTCACCCGTGCTCAAGGATGCTGCAAAGATATCTGTTAAGGCCCCAGCTAATTCATCCCTCGCTTCCCTCAGTAACCTGGGATAGATCCCATCTGGTCCTGGGGACTTGTCCACCTTAATGCCTTTTAGAATACCCAAAACCTCTCCCTTCCTTATGCCGACATGACCTAGAGTATTTAAACATCCATCCCTAGCCTCAACATCCATCATGTCCCTCTCCTTGGTGAATACCGATGCAAAGTACTCATTAAGAAGCTCACTCATTTCCTCTGACTCCACGCATAAATTCCCTCTTTTGTCTTTGAGAGGGCCAATCCTTAATCCTTTCACGAGTTACCCTCTTGCTCCTTATATACGAATAAAAGGCTTTGGGATTTTCCTTAAACCTGTTAGCCAAAGATATTTCATGACCCCTTTTAGCCCTCTTTATTGCGCATTTAAAATTTGTCCTACTTTCTCGATATTCCTCCAAAGCTTCATCAGTTTTGAGTCACCTCGATCTTATGTATGCTTCCTTTTTCATCTTAGCTAGTCTCACAATTCCACCTGTCATCCATGGTTCCCTAATCTTGCCATTTCTATCGCTCATTTTCACAGGAACATGTCTGTCCTGCACTCTAATCAACCTTTTCTTAAAAGAGCGATGCGAACGGAGTGGCCGCATTCAGAAGAGGCTCCCGCCGGACCGCAATCTTTTTCGGGGGTTCCCCGTGGATTTTTCGGCAAAAAGATCGCAGAACGGACCGAACACCCCCCCCCCCCCCCCCCCCCCCCCCCCCCCCAACTCCCAGCGGAGCAAGTGCCCTGGCGCGCCGACCGGTCCGAGCACCCCCCACCCCCCCAGCAGAGCAAGAACGGCCACCGGACCGAGCACCCCCCCCCCTCCCCCCCAGCAGAGCAAGAGTGCTGACCGGACCGAGCAACCCCCCCTCCCCCCCAGCGGAGCAAGAGCGGCGACCGGACCGACTCCACCTCCCCAACAAAAAAAATAACAAAAAAAAATCAACATAGACTTTGGAAAGAAAACAACTGGAGGAAGGGGGGGAAATAACAAAATATACAAACAAGAATTCCTCTTTTTGTCCTTTCTTTCCCGACTTTTTTTTCTCCAGCCTCTTTTTTAAAAAAAAACTTATCAAAAGAAAATGCCAGAAGGGAGCCAGAGCAGAGGGAGAAGAGGCACCAAAAGCAAATGGCACAATACTATGTGAGCCCGTTCAGACGAGCCAACCGTCAAACGAAGCGGGGGAACCAAAGCCACGCTGCAACAAAAAGACCTGGTCAGACAGGAGTATTTCCCCCCTGGGCCAGAGGGGTACTGGAAGGCACCTTTGCCGAGGCGCTGAGGGAGCATCAGCAGAGAAACAAGGCAGAGGCCAGAGCAGACATGGAGGTCACAGTACAGGCAGCAATGGCCAAGACCCTGGCAGAGATGCAGCTCGCCCTGGGCATAGCAGAGAAGAAACTGGAAGCCCAAGAGAAAAAGCTGGAAGCCCAAGATAAGAAACTGGAAGCCCAAGGGGCAACCATTAAGGAACTGGAAAAGGCCGCAACTGACATGAGCGACCGGATGATGGCCCTGGAGAGAGAGGCGTCGAGACTGGGCACAATGCAGGGGAGCCTGAAGGGCAGGGTGGACGACCAGGAAAACCGCTTGAGAAGGCAAAATGTCAAGATAGTGGGCCCAGCAGACGGGATTGAGGGTAGAAACCCCACCGCCTATGTGGCCGAGATGCTGGGCAACTTAGTGGGGAGGGAACCTTTCCCCGACCCACCAGAAATGGACAGAGCACACCGGTCGCTACGCTCAAAGCCAAAGGTGGGGGACCGCCCGAGGACAGTTATAGCTAAACTGCACCGGTATCAAGACAGGGAAACAATCCTGCGCTGGGTCAGGGAGAACAGAAATTTCAAATGGGAAGGACACTTCATTAGAATTTACGAGGATATCGGGGCAGACCTCGCCAGGAGACGGGCCGAATTTAATTAAGCGAAAGCAGCTCTTCACAAGAGCAGAGTGCATTTCGGTATGCTGTACCCAGCGACAGAGGTCATGGCCTTCTTCGAGGCCATGTCCAAAGTGGTGGGGGTGAGGGTGGAGCCATGCCTGAAAGTGGCGGTCATCGGGGCTTCAGGCCAGCCAGATCTATTCCTGGGGAGGAGGGCGGACGCCCTTGCCTTTGCCTCCCTGATTGCCCACCATAGAAACCTGTTCGACTGGCGGTCAGCAGCACCACCCAAAGCTGCAGACTGGCTGTCCGACCTCTCAGAATCTCTCCAAATGGAGAAAATCAAATTCGCCATCCGAGGGTCAGACGACGGCTTCCACAGAACGTGGGAGCCGTTCACCCAATTGTTCCGGGACCTGTTCGTGGCCAACAAACAAGCAGAAGAGCAGCCAGGTAGCCAAGAAATGGGAAAGTAGCCAAAGCACGAGAGGGAGAGATAGACTGGAAGAGGGGGGGAGGGACACCTAAATCTAAGAGGAAGGAAAGGCGAACCACAGTGCTGGCGGTGGGGGAGGGGGGGGGGCAGAAGCGGGGAGAGGGAGGGGGCAGAGGGGACAGACAGGGAACAATAGAGGAGAGCCAGGGAAGGGGAGGGGGGAGGCAGGGAAACGTTAACAAACTTGGCATCCACAGGAACAGAGAAGATGGGGAAGACAGGAGGACCGCAGAAGCGGAAGTGCGCACGAGACGACAACGTCAGCGAAATCCGTCCGGAAGAAGCAAGGAACAACACCACGAACGGATGCCTACATATATGTGTAAATAACTTTGCCAAGGGTACAGAGCTGCCGCTGTTGAGCCGGGGCACAATACCGTCCACTGACTTCACGGGGAAAATTAACACTTCAGCAGCAGCAGTGACACATGGGGGGAGGGGGGGGGGGGGGGGGGAAGGTGAGTGCCCTGGTGGGAGGGGGTGGGAGGATTGAGGCTTGTGGGGTAACGTCTAGTGGATTGCTGATGTATATTCTCTTTATGCACTATGTTAATGTTCACTAAGTTGCTGTGTTAAGATTATTACTATTTAATATGGAATATTTTGCAAAACCTTAATTTAAAAAAAAAACAGCAGCAGCAACCCGGGGAGGGAGGGGGGCAATTTCTTTTCCTTTTTGTAAGGGGCGCATGCTCTATCCTGTTTTGAATGTAGTGTTAATTTGCTAAACTGTTTATCGTTTAAAGGGTTAAGTTGTTCTGTTGGCATGTTGCCCTTCTTTCTTTGTATTATTTTCCTTTTTGGAGGGTTTTGTAAACTTATTGAAAACTTTGAATAAATACATTTTTTTTCAAAATAATGCCTTTCCTTAAAAGACTCCCACATTTCAAATGTGGATTTACCCTTAAACAGCTGCTCCCAATCCACATTCCCGAGGTCCTGCCGAATTTTGTTATAGTTGGCCTTGCCCCAATTTAGCACTCTTCCTTTAGGACGACTCTCGTCTTTGTCCATGAGTATTCTAAAACTTATGGAATTGTGATCGCTATTCCCAAAGTAATCGCCGACTGAAACGTCAACCACCTGGCCGAGATCATTCCCCAATACCAGGTCCAGTATGGCCCCTTCCAGAGTTGGACTATTTACATACTGCTCTAAAAAACTCTCGTGGATGCTCCTTACAAATTCTGCTCCATCTACGCCTCCAACACTACACGAGTCCCATTCAATGTTGGGGAAGTTAAAAATCCCATCACAACCACCCTATTGCTCCTACATTGTTCTATAATCTGTCTACATATTTGTACCTCTACTTCACGCTCGCTTTTGGGAGGCCTGTAGTAAAGTCCCAACAATGTTACTGCACCCTTCCTATTTCTTAGCTCTATCCATATTACCTCAGTGCTCGAATCCTCCATCATGCCCTCCTTCATCACAGCTGTGATATCATCTCTGACCAGTAATGCAACTCCTCCACCCCTTTTAACTCCCTCTCTATCCCTTCTGAAGCATCTATACTGCTGGGATATTTAGTTGCCAGTCTTGCCCATCCCTCAACCAAGTCTCAGTAATACCAATAACATCATATTCCCAGGTACTAATCCAAGCCCTAAATTCATCTGCCTTACCTGCTGCATTTCTCACATTAAAACAAATGCACCTGAGACCACCTGTCCCTTTGCGTTCATCAACTCTTCCCTGTCTACTCTTCCCCTTAGTCACATTGAGTTTATTATCCAGTACCTTACTGGCTTTAGTTGCTGCCTCTTTACTGACCTCTAACATCCTAATCTAGTTCCCATCCCCCTGCCACATTAGTTTAAAACCTCCCCAACAGTGTTAGCAAAAGTACCCCCAAGGACATTGGTTCCAGTCCTGCCCAGGTGTAGACCATCCGATTTGTAATGGTCCCACCGCCCCCAGAACCGGTTCCAATGTCCCATAAATCTGAACCCCTCCCTCCTGCACCATCTCTCAAGCCACGTATTCATTCTGACTATTCTTAAATTTCTACTGAGATTACTACCTTTGAGGTATCCTCAAAGTACCCTTTGAGGTACTACCTTTGACTATCCACTCTGTCTATACCTCTCATAATTTTGTAGAACTCTATCAGGTCGCTCCTCATCCTCCGTCGTTCCAATGAGAACAAACCGTGTTGATTCAACCGCTCCTCATAGCTAATGACTTCCATACCAGGTAGCATCCTGATAAATCTCTTCTGCACCCTCTCTAAAGCCTCCACATCCTTCTGGTAGTGTGGCGACCAGAATTGAACACTATACGCCAAGTGAGACCTCACTAAGGTTCTATCCAGCTCCAACATGACTTGCCAATTATTGTACTCAATGCCCCGGCCAATGAAGGCAAGCATGCCATATGCCTTCTTGACTACCTTCTCCACCTTTGTTGCCCCTTTCAGTGACCTGTGGACCTGTACACCTAGATCTCTCTGACTTTCAAAACTCTTGAAGGTTCTACCATTCACTGTATATTCCCTACCTGCATTGATTAATAACGGGATCAGGGGTTATGAGGATGGGCAGGAGAATGGGGATGACGAACATATCAGCCATGATCAAATTTTCACCGTAACTTCATTGCAGTGTTAATGTAAGCCTACTTGTGACAAGATTATTAATGGTGGAGCCGACTCGGTGGGCGAATTTTGTTCCCATATCTTATGGTTTTAGGTCTTATGGGTGTGTGGCAACAGAACAAAAAGGGAAGCTAAGTCACTGGTCAGAAGACAGGAGACATTAAATGACAGAGGAGCAGCAATGGGAAAAATAATAAAAAAGATTTTCCAGCTGAGATGTGAATCTCAGAATAATGAGCAACAAAAGCTAAGGACACGATTCTCCAATCGCGGGACAGAGTGTCCGAGCCGTCGTGAAAGCCAGATCCCATCGGAGGCCACCCCCCGGGGACAGAGCCCCCCTCCCTCCCCCCCCCCCCCCCCCCCCCCCCCCCTCTCCACAGGCCGCCCCCCGACCCTTCGCGCAGAGTTCCCTCCGGCAGCGACCAGGTGTGGACGGCGCCGGAGGGACTCTGCTTTTTCCGCTTAATCCGGGCCGGGGAATTGGCGGCCTGTCCTTGTACAGTGGCCCGCGACTGGTGCCACACCAAATGTGCCGCGCAAATGACGCCGATTCATCGCACCTCGGAGGATCGCGTGCTGGCGTCGGGGCTGTGTGGCGCGGTTGCGGAAATTCTCTGGCCCGGCGGGGGGCTAGGAGAATCTGGCCAGAACCAAAGGAATTCAGTTGTAAAATCTACCATAATACAGTAGTGCAGTTTTATTAAAATGAATCATTTACTTACCATATTTCATTGTTGAAATTTCTTTTATCCAGGCCTTGTGATACAATACTTCAAACTTTACAAGTACATAAGCAACTTTGTTGTACATGCGCACGATTGACATGCCCCGAGAGCTTTTTAGTATGTCAGAACTTTTCTGAAACAAAAAGAAGCATTTAATGATTTAGATTTAAGCTTAGGGCTGACAACATACATGTTCATAAGTGCAAAAATATTTCCACACAGGACATGACAATCTGGGGCTGTTTAGCACAGGGCTAAATCGCTGGCTTTGAAAGCAGACCAAGCAGGCCAGCGGCACGGTTCGATTCCCGTAACAGCCTCCCTGAACAGGCGCCGGAATGTGGCGACTAGAGGCTTTTCACAGTAACTTCATTTTGAAGCCTACTCGTGACAATAAGCGATTTTCATTTCATTTCAATATTCAGGCAATATGTATAGCTAAAATTACATTTATGATATAACAAACAGAAAACATCATGAAAAAATGTTTTACTTGTAAAACGAAAACTCGTCATTTTTTAATCAAAAAGCCTTCTGTCAAACTGCAATGGAGTTTGGTACTGCAAAACTTGCTGAGAAGAGTCCCATGTTGTCAAAGCTTTCCATATTAGCCCGTATGAGGAGCTTGGCCGCAAATTAAGAAGGAGAACCTCAAATCTCTGAATTGTAACCCAAACCACAAGCAAATTGGGAGAGGGGAAATGAGATTAGAGAGGTTAATGTGCAGCTTAAAGACTCATGTGGGATAAGTGGGTTCTGTACCATTGAACATGTGATGAAACAAGCTCTTTTTGATCTCCTATGAGTTGTGAACCATTATTATCTTTACAACAATCAGCAGATCCCTGGTCAGTTTTTCTTCAGACTCGTCGACAAATGATTACATTTATTATTGCCATAATGTGATTTTGGATTCACAAGTTTGAGATGACAAGTTTAGTAATGTAATGGGTAGCCTGCTCCACCTTTCCAGGAAGGTTAATTTTCCAATGACAATCCAGGCAAGAAAACAATTCTGGAACACTTCTGTGGACCCAAATTCTGTTGAAGAAAGTCATTTATGCCTGTCCCTTCCGTAAGTACAATTGATTTGATTTTGATTTGTTGTCACATGTACCGGAGTACAGTGAAACGTATTTTTCTGCGGCCGAGGGAAGGTACACAGTATGTCCATAGTAGAGAAATAGAATAATCAACAGAGAACATTGATAAATGGTGATTCGTTACAGTGTGGAACAAGGGGCCGAACAAAGTAAATACATGAGCAACCGAAACGTCGGGCATCGTGAATAGTGTTCTTAGAGGGAAACAGATCAGTCTGAGGGGGAGTCGTTGAGGAGTCTTGTAGCTGTGGGGAAGAAGCTGTTCCTATGTTTGGATGTGCGGGTCTTCAGACTTCTGTATCTTCTGCCTGATGGAAGGGTCTAGAAGAACAAAGAACAAAGAGCAAAGAAAAGTATAGCACAGGAACAAGCCCTTCGGACCAACAAGCCTATGCCGACAATGCTGCCCATTTAAACTAAAATCTTCTACATTTCTGGGGCCCGAATCCCTATATTCCCGTAATTTTCACGTATTTGTCAAGACAACCCTTAACCATTACTATCATCCCTGCGTACACCACCTCTTCCAGCAGCGAGTTCCAGGCACTGCTTGGGTGGGAGGGGTCTATGATAATGCTGTCTGCCTTCCTGAGGCAGCGGGAGGTGTATACAGAATCAATGTGGGGGTGGCAAGCTTGTGTGATGCATTCGGCTGAGTTCACCACACTGTAGTTTCTTGCGATCTTGGACTGAGCAGTTGCCATACCAGGCTGTGATGCAGCCGGATAGGATGCTCTCTATCGCACATCTGTAAAAGTTTGTGAGATTCGATGCAGACATGCCAAATTTCTTTAGCTTCCTTAGGAAGCAGAGACGTTGTTGGGCTTCCTTGACAGTTGCATCAATGTGAGTGACCAGGACAGACTGTTGGTGATGGTACCCCCAGGAACATAAAGCTAACGGCCACATCCACTTCAGAGCCATTGATGCAGATGGGAGTGTGTGTCATGCTACGCTTCCTGAAGTCGATGATCAGTTCCTTGGTCTTTCGACATTTGGAGAGAGGTCGCTTTCGGTACACCATGAAACCAAGTGATTTATCTCCCTCCTTAAAAAGGCACTTACCTCTGAGGTTTCGGCTTCATTCTTCCAGTGGAGCGGTCAGTGAGGGGAGCAATTTTTGGAGGGGAGAACTGAAAGGTAAGCTAAGTTTTTGAGTTTTAACTTACTCTTTCGGAGCAGGTAACCGGAAGTCGGCCGTGGGGAGACCTGGGAAGGTTGTATTACCCAATAAATTTGAACGGTGAGGAAACATGAGACATGACACATGTAGTGTCTCCCACCCTCCCTCCTCCTCTAACCTAAAAAAAAGACTAAGTGCTGTGAGCAGGTAAGCTATTTACTTTTTTTTACTGGGAGACTGAGTAGAGGTGATGGGAGCGAGTGCAGTGGAATGTTCCTCCTGCAGAATGTTCGAGGTAAGGGAGACCACAGGTGTCCTTGTTGAGTTCACCTGCGGGAAGTGCAGCCATCTCCAGCTCCTCACAGACCATGTTAGAGAACTGGAGCTGGATGAACTGAGGATCATTCGGGAAGCTGAGGGGGTGACAGATAGAAGCTACAGGGACATAGTTACCCCTAAGAACAAAGGTAGCTGGGTAACAGTTAGAGGTGGGTGTCATAATATACATCTATGTATATAATGGAGTGCAGACAGGCAGTGATTGACACACAGGATGACCAGTAAGCACACAGAACAGAGCAGCCTGTCACCAGACAGGACACGACTACTATAAAGCCAGAGGGCACCAGTTTTCCCGCTTTCTCTGGACCCAGCCACTGAGACAGTCAGAGCTCGTGAGATAGCCAGTACAAACACCATGTGGTAGCTGGTGAGTCTGGTCAGGCTAGTGTCAGGTCTCCATTCAAGTCAGCATAGTGTCAACCCCCAGTTGAACACGTATTATAGTTTAGATGTTAAATAAAATCGTGTTGCATCTCATCAATGTTGGAAGTCTGTCTCTCGCTACACTGCATCAAGTGCAGTCCACATCGACCCAGCCAGCCCAACACATCATGGTACCAGGTTTGGATGCTGAAAATTGACGGACCTACCTTGAGTGAATCAGCATTGACCAGCAAACAGCCATCCGGTGAGATGAAAAACGTCCGCCCTCCTCCGCAGCTCCGCATCGCCGGCAACCTCGGTGAAAATTGGAAGATCTTCAAACAAAAGTTCCACCTCTATCTCGAAGCCACCGACCTTCGAGGCTGCATCGGACACCAGGAAGATCGCACTATTCATCGTCACAGCCGGGGACCACGCAATCCACATCTACAACTCCCTTCCATTCTCTGAAGGCGAAGACAAGACGAAATTCAAAACAGTCCTGCTGAAGTTCGACAGCCACTGTGACATTGAGGTGAATGCGAGCTTTGAACGGTACGTTTTCCAGCAGAGGCTTCAGGGTAAGGATGAACCTTTTCAATCCTTTTTGACCCATCTCCACATCCTCGCGCAGTCATGTAACTATGACTCCACAACTGATTCCATGATCCGGGATCAGATCGTTTTCAGGGTCCACTCCGATTCCCTTCGCCAGCAGCTCCTGAAAGTCAAGCAGCTCACCCTCACCGTCGCCATCGAAACGTGCGTTCTCCACGAACATGCTAACAATCGGTATTCCCACATCAGGGTGGCAGAAACGGCAAAGCAAACCTGCCACGAGACGGAACGGGTACAGGCCATCGAACAAATGCAGGGCCTACAGATCGATGAGGTCGGGTTGAGCCATTTCGCACAACTTTCCCGGGCCCCTGCGCATGCACGCCACGACCGAGTGGACGGCGAGGCAGAAGATCAACCCGCGAAGGTGCGTACATCGTTCGACCGCACTGCACATGTGCGTTGGAGCACGGAACTCGCTGACGTTGGCATCATGAATTGTCCGAATTGTGGCTCCGCCCATTTAAAGCTGCAATGTCTGACAAAATCACGACGGTGTCTACAGTGTGGCAAGCTTGGCCACTACGCAGCCCTTTGCAGTTCTGCTCCACTGTCCAGTATCCAGCGGTCCCAGCCACGGCGCAGAAGCGTCCGTTCCATACAGCAGGCCACGCCAGACTCCGACCCCGACAGCCCAACAGATCCTGAGGCTGAGTGCCTCAAACCCCCATACCGGGTGGGCATCATTACGAAACATGCACTGCCTCTCTCCAAGATAGTGAAGCACCTCCCGATCCTCAGCGTGGATCCCGACGACAAGTGGTATGCTGTCCTCACAGTCAACAAGGCTCGCATCCGACTTCCGGTTGCGGCTATGACTAGCTAAGCCGCACATTTGGAAGCTCCTGCAACAAAGGTGTTTTTGGGCCAATTGGAGGGCCCCAACGGCGCTGAAAAAACGAATCCCGGTGGGGGAAGGTCCCCTGAGGAGAACTAGACCGATTTTATGGTCGGTACCCGGAGTGGAGCGGCAAGAAAAACGGCAGCAGCTCCCCAAAAAAAGCGGGGGAAGAAAATCAAAATGGCGGCCGGCGGTGCATCGGAGGAGTGGAAGAAATGGGCGGAGGAGCAGCAGGCCGCTCTCCTCCGTTTTTTCACGGAGATGAAAGTGGAGCTCTTAGAGTCCATGAACGCGACGGCCACCAGGTTGGTGGGAGCCCAGGCGATCCAAGAGGCGTCGATTAAAGATCTGCAGCAGGAGATGACCGCGAGGGAGGAGGAGGCCACAGTCATCGGGGCAAAGGTGGAGGTGCACGAGGCACTCCACATGAAGTGGCAGAGCCGCTTCGAGGAGCTGGACACTCGGATGAGGAGGAAAAATTTGAGGATCCTGGGCCTGGAAGAAGGCCTGGAGGGGTCGGATCTCCCGGGATATGTGGCGGAGATGTTGAGCTCCCTAATGGGGGAAGGGGCCGGTCCGGCGCCCCTGGAATTGGAAGAGGCATACCGGGTCATGGCCAGGAGGCCTAGGGCAAACGAGCCCCCGAGGGCAGTGCTGGTGAGGTTCCAGCGGCTAAGTGATCGAGAGAAAGTCCTGAGGTGGGCAAAAAGGGAGAAAAGCAGCAAGTGGCAGAACTCGACGGTAAGGGTGTACCAGGACTGGAGTGCGGAGGTGGCAAAGCGGCGGGCCCGGTACAACCGGACAAAGGCGGTGCTACACGCGAAAAAGATCAAATTTGGAATGCTGCAACCGGCGCGCTTGTGGGTCACCTACAAGGACCAACATCACTATTTCGAGTCCCCAGAGGAGGCCTGGACCTTTGTACAAGAGGAAAAGTTGGACACGAACTAAAACCTGGGAGCACCGGCGGTCGTAGCCGCCGGGGGACTCTTGATTGAGCAAGTGGCCCTTTTCTTTTTCAGGCCAGGTCGGAACTGGGTAACAGTTTCGTGGATTGTTTGGGGTGTTTTTTCTCGAACGGTTGACTTTTCTGAATATTTTGAAGGTTTCGAGTTGTTGGGTGTTTCTGTATATTTGTACTGTTGAAATCTCTATTGTGGGTCGTTGGCTTCTTATGGGGTGTTTCTTCCCGTTTCCAATTTCCCTTAGTTATTTACCCCTCTTACCCTTTTTCTTTGGGTGCTTGGGGGGGTTTTTTGTTCTTTTTTTTCTTTTCGGGTTATGGTTATCTGCGGTTATTTATACTGTTTGATGGAGGGTGATGGTTGGGCACACTGTTAGTTGATAGCTAGTTAATTATTTTGTTATTTAAGTATGTAGTTAAGTATTTATGTATTTAGTTGCCATTGGGTATTTATATCGTTAAGTTGGGGAGACGGGACGGGGGGGAGCGGGTTGATTATGCGGGTCTTTCTCGGGGGTTTTAAGGGGATCTTTCACGGGCGCAGATGGGGTGAACCGGGAGGAGTCGGAATGTGGCAGGAGCAGCCGGGTCAGCGGAGACCAGCTGACTCTCGGGAGTACGATGTGGGGTACATCGCGGCTAGGAGGGGTCCTAGCCTGGGGGGGGGGGGGGAAGGGGGGGGGGGTGCTGGGGGGGGGACACCGGGTTGCTGCTGGAAAGACCAGGGACGAGAAGGGGAGAGCCGGGGGGGTGGGGGGGAGGCCATCGCTATGGGAAGCGGGTCAGAAAAGAAGGGATGACCCGGGGCGAGCAAGGGACAAGACATGGCTAATCGACAGGGAGTAGGGACGGGTCGCTCTGCGACCCGACTGATCACGTGGAACGTAAGGGGGCTGAATGGGCCGGTCAAAAGATCAAGGGTCTTCTCACACCTGAAGGGACTGAAGGCTGATGTAGCAATGCTGCAGGAGACTCATTTGAGGGTAGCAGATCAGGTCCGCCTGAGAAGGGGGTGGGTGGGACAGGTGTTCCACTCAGGCTTGGATATCAAGAACTGGGGGGGTGGCGATTTTGGTGGGAAAGAGGGTGTCGTTTGTGGCGGCAGAGGTGGTGGCAGACAAGGAGGGCAGGTACGTGATGGTGAGGGGTAGGCTGCAGGGAGAGAATGTGGTACTGGTAAATGTGTATGCCCCGAACTGGGACGACGCGGGTTTTATGAGGCGCCTGCTGGGCCTCATCCCGGGACTGGAGGCAGGGGGCCTGATCATGGGAGGGGACTTTAATACGGTGTTAGACCCTGGGCTGGATAGATCGAGTTCCAGGACGAATAGGAGGCCGGCAGCGGCAGAGGTGTTAAGGGGGTTCATGGAGCAGATGGGAGGGGTAGACCCATGGAGATTTGGTAGGCCTAGGGCGAGGGAGTATTCTTTTTTCTCCCACGTCCACAGAGTGTACTCTAGGATCGATTTTTTCGTATTGAACAGGGGGCTGATACCGAGAGTGCAGGACACGGAGTACTCGGCCATTGCGATATCGGACCATGCACCACATTGGGTGGACGTGGACATGGGGGAGGCGCGGGACCAACGCCCGTTGTGGCGCCTGGATGTAGGGCTGTTGGCGGACGAAGAGGTGTGCAGAAGGGTGAGAACGGGCATTGAGAACTATCTGGGTACGAATGACACAGGTGAGGTGCAGGTGGGGACGGTCTGGGAGGCCTTGAAAGCAGTGATTAGAGGAGAGCTGATCTCCATAAGGGCACACAGAGAGAGGAAGGAGAGGCAGGAAAGGGAGAGGCTGGTGGGGGAGCTCCTAGAAGTAGATAGGAAATATGCGGCGGCACCAGAGGAGGGGCTACTAAGGGAGCGGCGTAGCTTGCAGGCCAGGTTCGACCTACTGACCACTAGGAAGGCGGAAATGCAGTGGAGAAGGGCGCAGGGTGCGGCGTATGAGTACGGGGAAAAGGCGAGCAGGATGCTGGCACACCAGCTTCGTAAGCGAGATGCAGCCAGAGAGATTGGGGGAGTGAGAGAGAGGGGTGGGGACGTAGTGCAGAAGGGGCAAGAGGTGAATAGGGTCTTTAGGGACTTCTATAGGGAATTGTATAGGTCTGAACCGCCGAAGAGGAGAGGGGGAATGAAGAACTTTCTCGACAAATTGGGGTTCCCAAAGGTACAGGAGGAGCTGGTGGAAGGGTTGGGGGCGCCGATAGAGCTGCAGGAGCTAATTAAAGGGATAGGCCAGATGCAGGCGGGGAAGGCGCCGGGGCCGGATGGGTTCCCGGTGGAGTTTTACAGGAAATTTGTGGACTTGGTGGGTCCAGTGCTGGTGCGAGCCTTTAATGAGGCGCGCGAGGGGGGGGGTTCTGCCCCCAACAATGTCGCAGGCCCTGATCTCCTTGATTTTGAAGCGGGACAAGGACCCGGTCCAGTGCGGGTCCTACAGGCCCATCTCCCTCCTGAATGTTGACGCCAAGCTGTTAGCAAAGGTCCTGGCAACCAGGATAGAGGACTGTGTGCCAGGGGTAGTCCATGAAGACCAGACGGGGTTCGTGAAGGGACGCCAACTTAACACAAATGTCCGGAGATTGTTAAATGTGATTATGATGCCAGCAGTGGAAGGGGAGGCGGAGATAGTGGTAGCGCTGGACGCGGAGAAGGCATTTGACAGGGTGGAGTGGGAATACTTGTGGGAGACGTTGGAAAGGTTTGGGTTTGGGGAGGGATTTATCAAGTGGGTAAAACTGCTCTATTCAGCTCCGATGGCAAGTGTGGTAACAAACGGGAGGAGGTCAGAATATTTTGGGCTCCATCGAGGTACTAGGCAGGGATGTCCCCTATCTCCCTTACTCTTGCATTAGCGATTGAGCCGTTGGCGATGGCACTGAGGGGTTCAGGGGGGTGGAGAGGACTGACAAGGGGAGGGGAGGAACATCGGGTCTCGCTCTATGCGGATGATTTGTTGTTGTATGTGGCAGACCCGGAGGGGGGAATGCCGGAGGTAATGGGGATACTAGCGGAGTTCGGGGACTTTTCGGGATATAAATTAAATCTGGGGAAAAGTGAGGTCTTTGTAATACACCCGGGAGACCAAGGGGAGGGAATTGGGAGGCTCCCCTTCAAAAGAGCAGTTAAAAGTTTTAGGTATTTGGGGGTGCAGGTGGCAAAGAACTGGGGGACCCTCCACAAGTTGAACTTTTCCAGACTGGTGGAACAGATGGAGGAGGAGTTTAAGAGGTGGGACATGGTGCCGCTGTCGCTGGCAGGGAGGGTGCAGTCAGTTAAAATGACGGTCCTCCCGAGGTTCTTGTTTTTGTTCCAGTGTCTGCCCATCTTCCTCCCCAGGGCCTTTTTCAAGAAGGTAACGAGTAGTATCATGGGGTATGTGTGGGCACATGGCACCCCAAGAGTTAGAAGGGTCTTTTTGGAGCGGAGTAGGGATAGTGGAGGGCTGGCGTTACCCAACCTTTCAGGATATTACTGGGCGGCAAATACATCGATGGTACGAAAGTGGATGATGGAAGGGGAGGGGGCAGCCTGGAAGCGCATGGAGAGGGCGTCCTGCGGCAACATAAGCTTAGGGGCACTGGTAACGGCACCATGGTCGCTCCCTCCCACGAGGTATACCACGAGCCCGGTGGTGGCGGCCACCCTCAAGATCTGGGGGCAGTGGAGGCGACACAGGGGGGAAGTGGGAGGTCTGATAGGGGCACCACTAAGAGGGAACCACAGATTTGCGCCGGGAAACACAGGAGGGGGATTCCAGAGCTGGCAGAGGGCGGGTATTAGACAACTGAGGGACTTGTTTATAGAGGGGAGGTTTGCGAGCCTGGGAGAGCTGGAGGAGAAATTTGGGCTCCCCCCGGGGAACACGTTCAGGTACCTCCAAGTGAAGGCGTTTGCCAGACGACAGGTAGCGGGGTTCCCCGCGCTCCCCGACAGGGGGGTGAGTGATAGGGTGCTATCAGGGGTCTGGGTTGGGGAGGGGAAGATCTCGGACATCTATAAGATTATGCAGGAGGTGGAGGAGGTACCAGTAGAGGAGCTGAAAGATAAGTGGGAGTTAGAGCTGGGGGAACAGATAGAGGACGGGACATGGGCAGACGCCCTGGAGAGGGTCAACTCGTCGTCGTCATGTGCGAGACTAAGTCTCATTCAATTTAAGGTACTGCATAGAGCCCACATGACGGGGACAAGGATGAGTCGGTTTTTCGGGGGTGAAGACAGGTGTATTAGATGTTCGGGAAGCCCTGCGAATCATGCACATATGTTCTGGGCATGTCCGGCACTGGAGGAGTTCTGGAAGGGGGTGGCAGGGACGGTGTCGAGAGTGGTGGGGTCCAGGGTCAAGCCAGGATGGGGACTTGCGATCTTCGGGGTTGGGGTGGAACCGGGGGTACAGGAGGCGAGGGAGGCTGGAATATTAGCCTTTGCGTCCTTGGTGGCTCGGAGGAGGATCCTGATTCAGTGGAGGGACGAAAGGCCTCCGAGTGTTAACACCTGGTTAAACGACATGGCAAACTTCATCCAATTGGAAAGGATCAAATTCGCCCTGAGAGGGTCGGTGCAGGGGTTTTTCAGGCGATGGCAACCCTTCCTAGACCTCTTGGATCAGAGATAGAAACTGAGGCCGTGACAGCAGCAACCCGGGAGGGGAGGGGAGGGCGGGAGGGAGGGGGGAGGAGGGGGGGGGGAGGGGGGGACAAAGACGAAGGAAGTACGGTAGCGGTGGTGGCACGGGCAAGGCCTGCCCGAGGACGCTGCCAGAAATGATAAGTTGGTCTGACTGTCGGTTCGCCGGCGGGGGGGGGGGGGACGCGCGAGTAGGGGGGGGGGGACTTTTTTCTTTTTCTTGTTAAGTAGGGGGGTTTGACTTGGTTTTGTTATAATTTAAATGTAAATGTAGGGGGGGTTAAAATGTTTGTATTTTGAAAAATTTCTTCAATAAAAATTATTTTAAAAAAAAAAACAAGGCTCGCATCCGGTTCCAGCTGGACACCGGTGCATCGGCGAACCTCATCTCGAAATCTGATCTCGACACCATCCACGTCAAACCTAGCATTCTTCCACCGGCCTGCCAGCTCCTTGACTACAATGGCAATGCCATAGCTGCCAGTGGCTCATGCCAACTCAACGTTTCCAATAAATCATTTAAAGCAACACTGCGATTTGAGATTGTAGGACCTGACAGAGCATCCTTGCGCAGTGCTCGGGCCTGCAAACTCCTGAACCTGGTTCAGCGAGTCCACACCATGTCATCCTGACAGACGACTTCCTCACCTGATGAAAACTTCTAAGCTGAAAATGATGACATCATCACGCAATACCACAGCGTGTTCATCGGAATGGGCACACTCCCATACTGTTACAAAATCCTGCTCAAACCAAACGACCTGTGGTTCACGCACCGCGTCGGGTCCCGGCACCCCTCAAGGACCGCCTCAAGCAGCAGTTGCAGGACCTCCAGGACCAGGATATCATAACAAAGGTCACAGAACCCACCGACTGGGTCAGCTTCATGGTCTGCGTCAAGAAACCGTCAGGGGAGCTTAGAATCTACATCGACCCCAAAGATCTAAATCGCAACATCATGCGGGAACATTACCCGATACCAAAATGAGAAGAGTTGACCAGCGAGATGGCTCAAGCCAAATTTTTTACGAAGCTGGATGCCACCAAGGGGTTCTGGCAAATACAGCTGGACGCATCCAGTCGCAAGCTGTACTACTTCTCCAAATACCCCAAAGTGGTGAAACTGACCTCACGTCGAAGGCAGTGATTAAAGCATGCAAAGAAACATTTCCAGACATGGGATACCGCTCACAGTGATGAGTGACAACGGTCCCTGTTTTTACAGCCAGGAGTGGTCTGAGTTTGCCCGGCGATACAAATTTCGTCATGTCACCTCCAGCCCCCACTGCCCGCAGTCAAACGGGAAGGCCGAGAAAGGGGTCCATATCCTTAAGAGATTACTCTGCAAGGCTGCAGACTCAGGCTCCGACTTCAACCTGGCGCTGCTGGCATACAGAACAACCCAGCTGACCACTGGGTTGTCTCCTGCACAGATGCTCATCAATCGAATTCTGCGAATTACGGTTCCA
This sequence comes from Scyliorhinus canicula, assembly GCF_902713615.1. Lineage (NCBI taxonomy): Eukaryota > Metazoa > Chordata > Chondrichthyes > Carcharhiniformes > Scyliorhinidae > Scyliorhinus > Scyliorhinus canicula. The sequence goes on along the minus strand of NC_052151.1, from coordinate 8,130,980 downwards.
GCCATCCGTGTTCCAGACCTTGACCACCTCACGGTCATACAGAAGATGCAGCAGTCTCGGGCCCAACAGAAATTAGCATACAATGCTCATGCCACGATCTCCCCGAGCTGGTCCCAAATGATCATGTTCGTGTGCAGCTGCCTGACGGTGGCTGGTCTGCCACAGCTGTGGTGGTCAAGCAGTGGCCCCGAGATCATTCCTCGTCCGCATGGATGATGGCTCCTCCGTACGACGCAACAGATGGGCGCTGTGCAGAGTTCCACGCCCGCCACCCAACCGTGATGTCCCGCCTCCAACAATGCTTCCTCCGGACGTGCCCGACCACAAGGCCACCGATCTACCAGCAATCCTGCCGACCTCTGCGACCACCGCATTGGCGACAGTCCCGCCTATCCTAGTGCAGGCGGCACCTGATGCACCCTTGAGGCGGTCAACCAGAATTTGTCGCCCATTGCAAAGACTAAACTTATAGACTGAACTTTTGCACAATTTTGTTACCTCATTGTTTTGACCTCTGTAAATATCGTTTCTACCATTTCATCTGCCCTATACCTGCACTAGCGACACCTTCCTATGTATATAAGATCATTTTAACACATTCTGAATATAGTCACGCACATATACACGGTGACACGCATAGGCACCTTACTATTTATTATCTGAACACAGACACTAAAAAAAAAGGGGGAAGATGTCATAAAATACATCTATGTAAATAATGGAGTGCAGAAGGCAGTGATTGACACACAGGATGACCAGTAAGCACACAGAACAGAGCAGCCAATCACCAGACAGGACACAACCACTATACCAGTTTTCCTGCTCTCTTGGGACCAAGTCTCTGAGACAGTCGGAGCTCGTGTGCCAGCCAGCACAAACACCATGTGGTAGCTAGTAACTCTGGTCAGGCTAGTGTCAGGTTTCCATTCAAGTCAGCATAGTGTCAACCCACAGTTGAACATGTATTACAGTTTAGATGTTAAATTAAATTGTGTTGCATCTCATCAAGTGTTGGAAGTCTGTCTCTCACTACACTGCATCAAGCGCAGTCCACATCAATCCAGCCAGCCAACACATCAGTGGGAAGAGAAGAAAGCAGTCAGTGCAGGGATCCCCTGTGGTTGTTCCTCTCAACAATTAGTATACCGCTTGGACACTGTTGGGGGAGATTATCTAGCAGGGGTAGGTTGCAGTGACCGGGTCTCTGGCACGAGGTCCAGCTCTGGGGCTCAGAAGGGAAGGGGGAGATCAGGAGAGCACTAGTGATAGGGGGACTCAATAGTTAGAGGTACAGACAGGCGTTTCTGTGGGCACGGGCGAGACTCTCGGATGGTTTGTTGCCTCCCGGCTGCCAGGTTCCATGACGTCTCAGATCGTGTCTTCAGGATCCTTAACTAAGGTAGCCGATATTCAGGACGCCAAAGCGTGTAGTGAAGCAGTGGGGAAGGTAACACTGACAAAGGAGAGTACTTGCAGGCACGGAGATGGGTTGAAGTGTGTATACGTCAACGCAAGAAGCATTAGGAATAAGGTCAGTGAACTTAAGGCATGGGTCGGTACTTGGGACGACGACGTGGTGGCCATCACGGAAACCTGGATAGAAGAGGGGCAGAAATGGTTGTTGGAGGTTCCTGGTTATAGATGTTTCAATAAAATTAGGGAGGGTGGTAAAAGAGGTGGGGGGGTGGCATTGTTAATTAGAGATAGTGTAACGGACGTTCGGTGGCAGCAATGCGGAGCTAAGCCGCACATTCGGCAGCTCCCGCTGAAAACGGACTTTGGGGCTCTTTTCAGGGCCCCCAACGGAGCTGTATCGGCAAATCCCGACGTGGGAAGAGGACAGGAGTCGACTCCTATGGTCCTATGGTCCGGACCAGGAGTGGGGTAAGGAGAAAAACGGAGAAAGCACCCCTGAAAAAGCGGGAGAAGGAACACAAAATGGCGGCCGGCGGAGACCCGGGGGACTGGAGGCTGTGGGCTCAGGAGCAGCAGGCAACTCTGCTGCGCTGCTTCCAGGAGCTTAAGTTGGAGCTGCTGGAGTCATTGAAGGTAACCACCAGGGAGCTGATGGAGACTCAGACAGCCCAGGGGGCTGCGATCCGGGAGCTGCAGAAGCAGGCCTCTGAAAGGGAGGATGAGGCCGTGGGCGTCGCGGGGAAGGTGGAGATGCATGAGGCACTCCATAAAAGATGGCAGGAGCGGTTCAAGGAGCTGGACAACCGGTCGAGCAGGAAGAATTTGCGGATCCTGGGCCTCACGGAGGGGCTGGAGGGATCGTACCTTGAACCCTATGTGGTGGTTATGTTAAACTCGCTGATGGGGGCTGGGTCCTTCCAGGGGCCCCTGGAGCTAGAGGGGGCCCACAGAATTCTGGCTACGAGGCCCAAGCCGAACGAGCCGCCGCGGGCGGTGTTGGTGCGGTTTAATCGGTTCGTGGATCGTGAGTGTGTGCTCCGGTGGGCCAAGTCGGAGAATACGGAGGTGCGGATCTTCCAGTACTGGAGTGCGGAGGTGGCGAGGCGGAGGGCCGGGTTTAACCGGACGAAGGCGGTGCTCCACAGACGGAGTGTGAAGTTCGGCATGTTGCAGCCGGCGCGTCTGTGGGTCACCTATAATGATCGGCACCATTATTTTGAGTCCCCGGAGGAGGCGTGGGCCTTTGTCCAGGCCGAGAAATTGGACTCAAACTGAGGGTCTATGATGGGGATGCTGTATAATACTGTACTTGTATTTGCTTGGTTTAATGTAAGATGTGGGTTGGCCTTAGGATGGGTGGGGTGATGTCGATTTGTCTTTTATGTATTGGTTTTTCTGTAGGGGTCTGGTGGACGGGTTCGGGCAGGGGGGTAAACGGGGAGTTCGGGGAGCTGGTGGGGGGGACTGACAATGGGAGTTGCCCTAGAAGAGGCGGGGCCGGGCAGGGCGAAAGCTCGGGCTTTCTGCGGGTTTCCCGCGCTGGGAGATGGTGGGGGCGGGGTTGGGGCTGAGAAGCGCGGGTCGTTGCTGGCTGTTTACTTTTCCCGCGCAAGAACGTGGGGGGAGGAGGACCCGTTGACGGGCACGATGGAGGAGGGGTAGTCCCACGTGGGGAGGAGTCGGAGGTAGGGCGGGAGTCGCTGGGGTCAGCAGAAGTTAGCTGGCTCACGGGAGTGCTATGGAGGGAGTGGCGCGGCCAGGAGGGGTCCTAGCCTTGGGGGTGGGTGGGGGGGGGGGGTGTGTACCGGGTTGCTGCTGAAACGGTCAGGAAGGAGCTGGAGGACGCAGGGGGTGCTGGAGGGGGGGAGTTGCCGCCGTGGGAAACTGGCAGAGCGGGGGACGCTGGCAGGTGGTGGGCAAAGGATGGGGTATGGCTAATCGGCAGGGAAGGGGGGCAGGGAGCCCTCTGATCCGGCTGATAACCTGGAATGTGAGGGGGCTGAATGGGCCGGTCAAACGGGCCCGGGTGTTTGCGCACCTGAAGGGGCTGAAGGCGGATGTGGCCATGCTCCAGGAGACACACCTGAGAGTGGTGGACCAGGTTCGGCTGAGGAAGGGATGGGTGGCCCAAGTATTTCACTACAGGGGTGCCCCCTGTCCCCCTTGCTCTTCGCGTTGGCGATTGAGCCCCTGGCCATGGCGTTGAGGGAGTCAGGGAACTGGAGGGGCCTGGTGCGGGGTGGGGAGGAGCATCGAGTGTCGCTTTATGCGGACGACCTGTTGCTGTATGTGGCGGACCCGGTGGGGGGGATGCCGGAGATGGTGAGGATTCTTAGTGAATTCGGGGGTTTCTCTGGGTATAAGTTGAACCTGGGCAAGAGTGAGTTGTTTGTGGTGCACCCGGGGGATCAAGAGGAGGGGATTGGTAGGCTCCCACTGAAGCAGGCAGGGAAGAGCTTCAGGTATCTAGGGGTCCAGGTGGCTGGGAGTTGGGGGGCCCTGCACAAGCTCAACCTCACAAGGTTGGTGGAGCAGATGGAGGAGGAGTTTAAGAGGTGGGATATGTTACCGCTGTCACTGGCGGGGAGGGTGCTGTCCGTTAAGATGACGGTGCTCCCAAGGTTTTTGTTCCTGTTCCAGTGCCTCCCCATCCTTATCCCGAAGGCCTTTTTTAGGACTGTCAACAGAAGTATCACGGAATTTGTGTGGGCGCATGGGACACCGAGGATGAGAAGAGTGTTCCTGGAACGGGGCAGAGATAGGGGGGGCTGGCGTTGCCCAACCTCTGTGGGTACTATTGGGCTGCCACCGCAGCGATGGTGCGTAAGTGGGTAATGGATGAGGAAGGGGCAGCATGGAAGAGGATGGAGGCGGCGTCATGTGTGGGCACGAGCCTGGAGGCGCTGGTAATGGCGACGTTGCCGCTCCCTCCAACGAGGTATACCACGAGCCCGGTGGTGGCGGCTACCCTCAAAATTTGGGGGCAATGGGGAGAAGTGGGGGGCTCGATGGAGGCCCCGATACGGGGGAACCATCGGTTTGTCCCAGGGAGCATTGATGGCGGATTTCTGGGCTGGCACAGGGCAGGGGTTAGGAGGTTCAGGGACCTGTTTGTGGAGGGGAGGTTCGCGAGCTTGGGGGAGTTAGGGGGGAAGTTTGGGCACCCCCCGGGGAACATGTTTAGGTACATGCAGGCGAGGGCGTTTGCCAGGCATCAGGTGGAGGGGTTCCCCTTGCTGCCCCCACGTGGGGTGCGAGACAGGGTGCTCTCGGGTGTGTGGGTTGGAGGAGGGAGGATTTCGGACATATACCGAGTGATGCAGGAGGTAGACGGGGCCTCGGTGGAGGAACTGAAGGGGAAATGGGAAGAGGAGCTGGGTGAGGAGATTGAGGAGGGGATGTGGGCGGATGCGCTGCAGAGAGTGAATTCCTCCTCTTCCTGTGCGAGGCTTAGCCTCATACAGTTCAAGGTGCTGCATAGGGCCCACATGACTGGGACGAGGATGAGTAGGTTTTTCGGGGGCGAAGACAGGTGTGCCAGGTGCTCGGGGGGCCCAGCGAACCACGCCCATATGTTTTGGGCGTGCCCAGCGCTGGGGGAGTTTTGGAAGGGGGTAGCAAGGATGGTGTCGAGGGTGGTGGGATCCAGGGTCAAGCCAGGCTGGGGACTCGCAATTTTTGGGGTTGCAGTGGAGCCGGAGTGCAGGAGGCGAAAGAAGCCGGTGTTCTGGCCTTTGCGTCCCTCATAGCCCGGCGGAGGATCTTGCTCCAATGGAAGGATGCGAGGCCCCCAAGCTTGGAGGCCTGGATCAATGATATGGTGGGGTTCATTAAATTGGAGAAGGTTAAATTTGCCCCTGAGGGGTTCAGTACAAGGGTTCTTTAGGCGGTGGCAGCCTTTCCTGGACTTCCTGGCAGAACGGTAGGGAAATAGGCCGGCAGCAGCAGCTGGGAGGGAGGGAGGGGGGCGGGGTGGGGTTGGATCGGAGGGAGAACTGTGTACATGGGTTTGTGGGATGTGGCAGGTGTTATCTCTTTCCCTTTTGTTGTTGGGGTGTTCCTTTGTTCTTTTCTTTTGTTTGTAGTTGCTTTTGAAGTTGGGTGGGTATTGTTCTTGGGGTGTTACCGCGGTTGTTTTGTTAATAGAGTTGAGATGTTTATATTTTGTAAAAATTTCAATAAAAATTATTTTTTTTAAAAAGAGATAGTATAACAGCGGCAGAAAGGCAGTTCGGGGAGGATTTGCCCACTGAGGTAGTATGGGTTGAAGTCAGAAATAGGAAAGGAGCAGTCACCTTGTTGGGAGTTTTCTATATCAGTCGCAGCAGAGATGTGGAGGAACAGATTGGGAAACAGATTTTGGAAAGGTGCAGAAGTCACAGGGTAGCAGTCATGGGTGACTTCAACTTCCCAAATATTGAGTGGAAACTCTTCAGCTCAAATAGTTTGGATGGGGTGGTGTTTGTGCAGTGTGTCCAGGAAGCTTTTCTAACACAGTATGTAGATTGTCCGACCAGAGGGGAGGCCATATTGGATTTGGTCCTTGGTAATGAACCAGGGCAAGTGATAAATTTGTTAGTCGGGGTGCATTTTGGAGATACTGACCACTATTCTGTGACTTTCACTTTAGTAATGGAGAGGGATAGATGTGTGCAATTGGGGGAAGGGTAAATATGATGCTGTCAGACAAGTACTGAAGTGTATAAGTTGGAAACATAGGCTGTCAGGGAAAGACACAATTGAAATGTTGAACTTGTTCAAGGAACAGATACTACGTGTCCTTGATATGTATGTCCCTGTCAGGCAGGGAAGAGATGGTGGAGTGAGCGAACCATGATTGGCAAGAGAGGTTGAATGCCTTGTTAAGAGGAAGAAGGATACTTATGTAAGGCTGAGGAAACAAGGCCCATCGAGTCTGCACCGGCTCTTGGAAAGAGCACCCTACCCAAGGTCAATACCTCCACCCTATCCCCATAACCCAGAGAACAAATTGATCTACACTTCATCATTCCAGGCCTTTTCTCATTAGAACGAAGAAGGATGAGGGGCGACTTGATAGAGGTTTATAAGATGATTAGGGGAATAGATAGAGTAGACAGTCAGAGACTTTTCCCTCGGGTGGAACAAACCATTACAAGGGGACATAAATATAAGGTGAATGGTGGATGATAAAGGGGGGATGTCGGAGGTAGGTTCTTTACCCAGAGGGTAGTGGGGCTATGGAATGCACTGCCTGTGGAAGTAGTTGAGTCGGAAATATTAGGGACCTTCAAGCGGTTATTGGATAGGTACATGGATTACGGTAGAATGCTGAGGTGTAGATTGATTTGTTTTTAATCTAGGACAAAAGTTCGGCACAACATTCTGGGCCGAAGGGCCTGTTCTGGGCTGTGTTTTCTATGTTCTATGTTCTGTAGTCTAATTCGTCGTTGGTTGAGATGCGGCCCACCAGTCGAATCATCCGCAAACTTAGAGATTGAGTTGGAGTTAAATCTTGCCACACAGTCATGTGTGTATAGGGAGTTCAGTAGAGGACATCCTTATGGGGCCCCGGTGTTGAGGACTATTGTGGAGGAGCTGTAGTCTATGAACAGCAGTCTTACATAGGTCCCCTTGTTGTCGAGGTGTTCGAGTGTTGATTGTAGAGCCAGGGAGCTAGCATCTGCTGTAGACCGGTTACGGTGATAGGCAAACTGCAGTGGATTGAGACGGTCTGTTAGGCTGGCAGTGGTCCGTCTCATGGCTAGCCGCTCGAAGCATTTCATGATAACAGATGTCAGGGCCACCTTTCGGTAGTCGTTGAGACAGACTACTTTGTTCTTCTTTGGTACTGGATTATGGTGGTCTTCTTGAAGTAGGTGGGGATCTCAGAGCGGAGGAGTGAGGTGTTGAAGATATCTGCGAACACACTCACCAGCTAGTTTGCGCAGGCTCTGACTGCTCGCCCAGGGACTCCTTCGGGGCCTGCCGCTTTCCACAGATTCACTTTCAAGGTGGCAGTTCTTACCTCTCAGGCTTTAATAGTGGGTATGGGTGTGTCCAGGGCTGTTGGGGCGGGTGGCACTGATGCATTTGCTGACTGCTCAAAGCGGGCATAGAACCTGTTCAGACCATCGGGTAGGAATGCTCTAGCCCCAGATATTCCGCTTGGCCTTGCTTTATAGCCTGTGATCTTGTGTCAACCCTGCTATAGTCATCATGGGTTAGTATGGTTGAATAAAGACTCTAGTTTGATGTGGTAGTATCTTTTTGCACCCTGTGGCTAACCAGCTGGTGAAGGAGGGAGGATTTCAGTTATCTGGACCACTGGGAGCACTTCTGGGGCAGGTGTGACCTATATAAGAAGGACGAATTGAATCTAAACCAGAGAGGCATAAATATCCTGGCCGCGAGGTTTGCTAGTGTCGGACTGGAGGGTGGGTATTGGAGCAATAGGTCAGAAGGTGAAAACATTGCAGGAGAACTAGGGAATAGGGCCAGTATGGCTCTGAAGAAGAGCAGAAAGGGTGATATTGCTGAAAACAGCGGGGCTGGTGGCTTGAAGGGCATATGTTTAACTGCACGAAGTATAACAGGTAAGGCAGATGAACTTAGAGCGTGGATTAGTACATAAGAACTAGGAGCAGGAGTAGGCCATCTGGCCCCTCAAGCCTGCTCTGTCATTCAATGAGATCATAGCTGATCTTTTGTGGACTCAGCTCCACTTTCCGGCCTGAACACCATAACCCTTAATTCCTTTATTCTTCAAAAAAATATCTATCTTTATCTTAAAAACATTTAATGAAGGAGCCTCAACTGCTTCACTGGGCAAGGAATTCCATAGATTCACAACCCTTTCGGTGAAGAAGTTCCTCCTAAGCTCAGTCCTAAATCTACTTTCCTTTATTTTGAGGCAATGCCCACTAGTTCTGCTTTCACCCGCCAGTGGAAACAACCTGCCCACATCTATCCTATCTATTCCCTTCATAATTTTACATGTTTCTATAAGATCTCTCCACATCCTTCTGAATTCCAATTAGTACAGTCCCAGTCTACTCAACCTCTCCTCATAATCCAACCCCTTCAGCTCTGGGATTAACCTAGTGAATCTTCTCTGCACACCCTCCAGCATCAGTACGTCCTTTCACAGCTAAGACCAAAATTGAACACAATACTCCAGGTGTGGCCTCACTAACACCTGATACAATTGCAGCATAACCTACCTAGTGTTAAACTCCATCCCTATAGCAATGAAATGAAATGAAAATCGCTTATTGTCACGAGTAGGCTTCAATGAAGTTACTGTGAAAAGCCCCTAGTCACCACATTCCGGTGCCTGTTCGGGGAGGCTGGTAAGGGAATCGAACCGTGTTGCTGGCCTGCTTGGTCTGCTTTAAAAGCCAGCGATTTAGCCCAGTGAGCTAAACCAGCCTTCTTAATCAGCTGTTGCACCTGTAAACCAACATTCGTCTCATGCACTAGCACACCCAGGTCTCAGCACAGCAGCATGCTTTAATATTTTATCATTTAAATAATAATCCCTTTTGCTGTTATTCCTACCAAAATGGATAACTTCACATTTGTCAACATTGCATTTCATCTGCCAGACCCTAGCCCATTCATTTCATCTGCCAGACCCTAGCCCATTCACTTAACCTATCCAAATCCCTCTGCAGACTTCCGGTATCGTCTGCACTATTTACTTTACCACTCATCTTAGTGTCGTCTGCAAACTTGGACTCATTGCACTTGGTCCCCAACTCCAAATCATTCATGTAAATTGTGAACAATTGTGGGCCCAACATGATTCCTGAGGGACACCACTAGCTAATGATTGCCATACTTGGAACTATGATTTTTATGCCATTACAGAGACCTGGTTGAGAGGACAGGATTGGCAGCTAAACGTTCCAGGATTTAGATGTTTCAGGCAGGATAGAGGGGGATGTAAAAGGGGTGGCGGAGTTGCGCTACTGGTTAGGGAGAATATCACAACTGTACTATGGGAGGACACCGCATAGGGCAGCGAGGCTATATCGGTAGAGATCAGAAATAAGAAAGGTGAAGTCACAATGTTGGGGAACTACAGGCTTCCCAACAGCCAGCAGGAGAGGAGCAGATAGGTAGACAGATTTTGGAAACGAGTAAAAGCAACAGGGTTGTTGTGATAGGAGACTTTAACTTCCCCAATATTGACCGGGACTCACTTAGTGCTCGTGGCCTGGACGGGGCAGACTTTGTAAGGCACATCCAGGAGAGCTTCTTAAAACAATATGTACATAGTCCACCTTGGGAAGGGGCTGTACTAAACCTGGTATTGGGGAATGTGCCCAACCAGGTGGTAGAAGTTTCAGTGGGTGAGCATTTTGGGAACAGTGACCACAATTCAGTAAGTTTAAAGTGCTGGTGGACAAGGATAAGAGTGGTTCTCGGATGAATGTGCTAAATTGGGGGAAGGCTAATTACAACAAGATTAGGCGGGAACTGAAGAACCTAGATTGAGGGCGGATATTTGAGGGTAAATCAACATATGACATGTATGAGACTTTCAAATGTCAGTTGAAAGGAATTCAGGACCGACCTCTTTCTGTGAGGAAGAAGGATAAATAAATACGGCAAATTTCGGGAACTTGGATAATGAGAGATATTGTAGGCCTAGTCAAAAGGGAAAAGGAGGCATTTGTCAGGGGTAGAAGGCTGGGATCAGATGAAGCCAATGTGCAATGTAAGGAAAATAGGAACAAACTTAAGCAAGGACTCAGGCGGGCTAAAAGGGGTCATGAAAAGTAATTGGCAAATAGGGTTAAGGAAAATCCCAAGGGTTTTGACATGTACATAAAAAGTAAGAGGTTGCCAGGAAAAGGGTTGGCCCACTGAAGGACAGGGGAGAGAATCTATATTTGGAGCCAGAGGAAATGGGTGCGGTACTAAATGAATACTTTGCATTAGTATTCGCCAAAGAGAAGGAATTTGTGGATGCTAAGTGTGGAGAAGGGTGTGCAGATAGCCTGGGTCACATTGAGATCCAAAAAGATGCTGTGTTGGGCATCTTGAAAAATATTAAGGTAGATAAGTCCCCAGGGCCTGATGGGATCTATCTCAGAATACTGAAGGAGGCAAGAGAGGAATCTTTGGATTCTCACTGTTGTCAGGTGATTTCCCGGAGGACTGGAGAATAGACAATGTTGTTCCTTTGTTTAAGAAGGGCAGCAAGGATAACCGTGTGAACTACAGGCCGGTGAGCATTACGTCAGAGGTAGGGAAATTACTGGAGAGAATTCTTCGAGACAGGATCTGCTCCCATTTGGAAGAAAGTGGACGTATTAGCGAGAGGCAGCAAGGTTTTATGAAGGGGAGGACGTGTCTCACTAACTTGATAGAGTTTTTCGAGGAGGCCACAAAGATGATTGATGCAGGTATGGTAGTGGATGTTGTCTATATGGACTTCAGTAAAGCATTTGACAAGGTCCCTCATGGCAAACTAGTACAAAAGGTGAAGTCACACAGGATCAGAGGTGAGCTGGCAAGATGGATACAGAACTGGATAGGTCATGGAAGGCAGAGAGTAGCAATGGAAGGGTGCTTTTCTGATTGGATGGCTGTGATTAGTGGTGTTCCACAGGGATCAGTGCTGGGACCTTTGCTGTTCGTAGTATATAAAAATGATTTGGAGGAAAATGTAACTGGTCTGATTAGTAAGCTTGCAGACGACACAAAGGATGGTGGAATTGCGGATCGCAATGAGAACTCTGAGGCTACAGTAGGATTTAGATTGTTTGGAGACTTGGGCGGAGAGATGGCAGATGGAGTTTAATCCAGGAAAATGTGAGGTAATGCATTTTGGAAGGTCTAATACAGGGAGGGAATATACAGTGAATGGTAGAACCCTCAAGAGTATTGACAGAGAGATCTAGGTGTTGTAGCCATCTAAGATGGACACCAGTAACACAAAATGGAAGACTGCAAAAAATACAGGGAAAAATGGACATAGTAAAGAGCAAACAGCTTGCAGAAGCAGCAGTCAGCATTGAGACACTTGCAAAAACCGGTTTCCCAACAGCTGCAGAGTTCAGGCAGCGCTGTAAATGGGAAAACAGTTTACATACTAATGAGGTGATACCGGGACAATCCCGGGCACAATAGATACACTCAAGTATCAATCGATACTTTCAAAAGCGAAGCAGACACGCTGGAGCCAGCGAAACAGGGACAATGAGTCCTAAGAACCGCCCCAGCCATCAAGGAACGACCCTAGGATAGGGGGGTTCAAATCATATCGATTGGGAAAAGGCCCAATCGATCCCCAGCAGGTGAGGAAGCCCGCCCCAAGGGGCACGGACCTCCTGGGACCTATAAAAAAGGTCCCGCACATGGTTCGGTCTCCTGTCTCCGGCCTCCGACTCCAGCCTCCAGACTCCTGTCTTTTACACCAGCCGTCGAGCAGCAGCCATCGATAAGTAAGTGCCAAACGACGATCGCTACCTTGACCCAGGCATTACTTATACCCGTGCCGACCAGTAGTAACAAGAAGTTGCAGACCAGAACGGAACGAAGGCCTTGTTCCCTCACCTTGCCTGTTCCTTCTTAGATAAGTATTAGTCGTTTAATGGTAGAAGTAAGTTAGTCTTTAGCGTGTGCATGAGTATTTATTATAATTGTTATAATAAACTCTAACTGTTTGGACTTACTAATTGGTGTATAGCTTTATTGCTTTGAACTTGACCTTGATGCTTGTGACGGTGTCTCTTACGGCACCTGGTGACTCCAGAGCATAGAAACGAGAAACAGAGCCAAGCGAGTGTTAAGTGCACTTCCTCTGCTGGAGGAGTGTTAAACACACTTACTCAGAACGAGCAACAGTGTACAGGTCCACAGGTCACTGAAAGGGGCAACACAGGTGGAGAAGGTAGTCAAGAAGGCATATGTCATGCTTGCCTTCATTGGCCGGGACATTGAGTATAAAAATTGGCAAGTCATGTTGTAGCTGTATAGAACCTTAGTTAGGCCACACTTGGAGTATAGCGTTCAAATTTGGTCACCACACTACCAGAAGGATGTGGAGGCTTTAGAGAGGGTGCAGAAGAGATTTACCAGGATGTTGCCTGGTATGGAAGGCATTATCTATGAGGAGAGGTTGAATAAACACGCTGCCGGAAGAGATGGTGGAAGCAAAAACGATCGTGACGTTTAAGGGGCATCTCGACAAATAGGTGAATAGGATGGGAATAGAGGGATACGGATCCAGGAAATTGAGAAGATTTTACTTTAAACAGGCAGCATGGTCGCCGCAGGCTTGGAGGGTCGAAGGGCCTGTTCCTGTGCTGTACTTTTCTTTGTTCTTTGATGGCTTTCCGTACATCCTGTCTGGAATTCTTATGTTGGTCAGGGTCGTCAGACTTGAACACCTCCGTCCGGAACTTCAGCAGGGAGTGAACCCTTTGGTTGAGCCAGGATTTCCGATTGGGGAATACTTGTATTGTCTTCTTTGATACACAGACCTTGGCACACTTACTGAGAAAGTCTGTGACAGTGGTTGCATACTCGTCCTGGTTAGCTGCCGCGACATGGACCAGTCCACAGACTCCAAGCAGTGCGGAGGATGTCCTCAATTGAGACATAACTTCATTATTTTATGGTAGAATTACTTACATAAAAATAGTCAATAGGCTCGTGAATACGTCTGAAGAGCTGTCTCACCCACAGTATCTTTCCGGCTATAGGAGGCATGTTTCTAGCCAGTGGTGGGTCCTCTTTATTAATTTGATAGTGCTGTAGAGAGATAATCAAAATGACAAAATAATCTAAAAGGAAAGACATTCGATAACTCAACATGAAAGGATATATTTTTCCTATTGTGTAAGTATAGATTAAGTGTAAATGTTAAGATCCAACAGGTGGAAAGCATTGTACAAACCAAATCCCAAAAGTGAAATTTGACAAGTGATTGCAACTATTTTCTCTTTGTATTTTACCATGAGAAAATATTTTGAAGTCAGGAGCCACAAATTCCAGAAACGCTTTTGGATGATTATATTACATGAAAACATTTATTAACAAAAGAAAATAAATAAATAAATAAATAAATAAATAAATAAAAGATTACATTTAATTACAGTGGGCAGCACAGTTGCTTCACAGCTCCAGGGTCCCAGGTTCGATCCCCGGCTAGGTCACTGTCTGTGCGGAGTCTGAACATTTTCCCCATGTGTGCGTGGGTTTCCTCCGGGTGCTCCGGTTTCCTCCCACAGTCCAAAGATGTGCGGGCTAGGCCAATTGGCCACGCTAAATTGCCCTTGGTATCCAAAAAGGTTAAGTGGACGTTCCGGAGATATGGTAGATGATAATAACTGTTGCCGAAAACTGTGTTTATTTATGAGTCTAACCAAGTTGGAATCTTTTGGGGGAATATTCTGTTGGACTAATTGTACTATGTAAATCAGAGAATCATAGAATTTACAGTGCAGAAGGAGGCCATTTGGCCCACCGAATCTGCACCGGCCCATATAAAGAGCATCCTACTCAAATAAACACCATTTTCGGCAACAGTCATTATCAAAATTATTTTAGTCTAAAATAATTCTAGCAACAAAGCACAATCCACTGTTGCTGGGGGAAAGATATTTCATCGGGCTTATCTTTCACTCCCACTTGTCTGTGGAAATTAATAAACTTGCTTTCTTGAATAAACAGAAACTTCTCTGGGGTAGCTAGAGGCTCCTTTGCTTCTTCACACTTCTATCCCAGTCCAGAGCACTCTTATCAGGAGGTGTTACATGGTTGCATTCACACATAGCTCCCAATATCTCTTTAAACATGTTTTTCTCTTTCCTCGTTCCTCATTGTCCTTATCCTTCTTTGAAATTGACCTTTCCCAGGATAAAAAATCTTTTATGTTCTCCTTCTAGCCATCACCATCTTTAGGTAAACTAAAATTCAATAACTGATTTGGTGCCTGATTTATTTATCATCTTTTCTCAGCTTTAAACACCTACTTACTTCCCTTTGAAATTCAACAATTAAACACGACAAACCTTCTTTATCTTCATATCCACTGAAGTCAATTTCTACCCATGTTGGGTACGATTCACCCATGATGTGTCATCTGGGAGAATCGCTGAGCATGCCACTTTTTCTCACGTTGCCGTTCCGACGCCGTTCCGCCATTCTCCCAACTGGCGAGAACAGCGTACTTGATGTCGGCCCCACACATGCCAGAGAATCTGCCAAGCAAGCAATAGAGGCGATTCTCCCGGCCCCCCGCTATTCTGCGGCCCGGATGGGCTGAAATCCCGATGGCGTGAGACTAGGCCACGCTGTTGCTGTTCCCTCCCTCCCCCCCACCGACTGAATAAATTTATTTATCAGCACGACTGGCTGACGATGTGGATGAGGGAGGTGAGTGGGCGGCCCCACCCCAGGAAGCAGGAAGTTGCGTGAACGGCCAGTGATGGTGGGTGGGGTGGGTGGGGTGGGGGGGGGGGGGGCTCTCTGAAATGTATGACGCGATCCCCCATGGGGGTGGGGGTTTGGGGGAGGGGTGGTTGGGGGGGGGGGGTTGGGGGGGTGGTTAGCGGGTGAGGACAGGGCTAAGGAGGATGGGGTGTGGAAAAGAGAAGGGGAAAGAGGAAGGAGAAGGGGAGGTAGAGGGGAAAGGAGAGGGGGAAGGGGGCGGGGGGAGAAGGAGGAGGGAGAAGGAGAAGAGGGAAGGGGAGGGGGAAGGGTGGGAGAAGGAGAGGGGGATTGGGGAGGGGAAATGAGAGGGAGGAAGGGGAGGGGGAAGGGGGAATGAGTGGGGGCTGGAGTAGGGGAAGGGGGTGGGGGCGGAGAAGGGGGAAGGGGAGGGGGAAGGAGAAGAGAGAGGGGGAAGGAGAAGGGGGAAGGGGAGGGGAAGGAGAAGGGGGAAGGGGAGGGAGAAGGGGAAGGCGGGGGTGGGGGAAGGAGAATGGGGAAGGCGGAAGGGGTGGGGGAAGGGGGAGGGGAAGGAAAAGGGGGAAGGGGAGCGGAAGGATAAGGGGGAAGGGGAGGGGAAGGAGAAGGGGGAAGGGGAGGGAAAGGAGAAGGGGGAAGGGGAGGGGAAGGAGAAGGGGGAAGGGGAAGGGGAGGGGAGGGGGAAGGAGAGGAGGAAGGGGAGGGGGAAGGGGAGGGGGAAGGAGAAGGGGAAGGAGGAGGGGAAGGGAAGGGGAGGGGGAAAGAGAGGGGAAGGGGGAGTGGAAGGGGAGGGGGAAGGAGGTGGGGGAAGGAGAAGAGGGAGGGGGAAGGAGAAGGGGAAGGGGAGGGGGAAGGAGAAGAGGGAGGGGGAAGGAGAAGGGGGAAGGGGAGGGGAAGGAGAAGGGGAAGGAGAAGGGGAAGGCGGGGGTGGGGGAAGGAGAATGGGGAGGGGGAGGGGGAGGAAAAGGGGAAGGGGAGGGGAAGGAAAAGGGGAAGGGGAGGGGAAGGAAAAGGGGGAAGGGGAGGGGAAGGAGAAGGGGGAAGGGGAGGGGAGGGGGAAGGAGAGGAGGAAGGGGAGGGGGAAGGGGAGGGGGAAGGAGAGGGGGGAAGGGGAGGGGGAAGGAGAAGGGGGAAGGAGGAGGGGAAGGGAAGGGGGAGGGGGAAGGGGGAGTGGAAGGGGAGGGGGAAGGAGGTGGGGAAGGAGAGGGGGAAGGGGAGGGGGAAGGGGAGGGGGAAGGGGAGGGGAAAGGAGAGGGGGGAAGGGGAGGGGGAAGGAGAAGGGGAAGGAGGAGGGGAAGGGAAGGGGAGGGGGAAGGAGAGGGGGAAGGGGGAGTGGAAGGGGAGGGGGAAGGGGGTGGGGGAAGGAGAGGGGGGAAGGGGAGGAGGAAGGGGAGGGGGAAGGGAGGGGGAAGAAGAGGGGGGAGGGGAGGGGAAAGGCTGAGTGGAAGGGGAGGGGGAAGAAGAGGGGTTGAAGGGGAGGGGAAGGTTGAGGGGAAGGTTGAGGGGGGAAGGAGAGGGGGAAGGAGAGGGGGGAAGGAGAGGGGAGAAGGGGGAAGGAGAAGGGGGAGTGGTGGTGAAAATGATGCCACCATTGGCATGCTGGGTTGAGGAGGGGGGGGGGAGGGGGGGGGGGGGGAGGGGGGGGGGGCTCCACGGGTACCCACAGGACCGAGACCCCAGCTGGAGTGTCATGGCAGGAAGGTGGCGAAGACACCCTTCCTATTTGATGCCATGGTGAAGGGCTGTGGCCTCTGGTGCAGAAGTGAGAAGGGACGGGGGAACTGGACGGGAAACGGATACTGTGGCCAGGTGTATCAGTGCTTGCGTGAATGAACCATGTCCAGGGAGTCGGGCACCCATTAATCCAAAGGGCTCTGGCTGCCTACGCGCCAAAGCGCCCTCCTAACAAATGTCATTGTCTCTCCCTCCCAACAACCCCACCCTTCAAGTTTGTGATGTTTGCACAACAGCCATCAATGTTTGCCGCCGTGGAGGTAGCAGCTGCCATGCAGATTGACATTTGGTGCAGGCGACCCAGGCGGTTCAGTGAGGATGCTGCAGAGGCGGATGCAGCAGAGGGAGTGGCTGCAGAGGGCCCCGTGCCAGGCATTCCTGCTGCAGGCCCTCATGCCCGACAGGTCCAAGAGTGTGAAAATGACCCCCACATCGTCGGCCAGGAAGAGGTCGACGACTCAGATCCTGATGGGGCACCAGGGGAGGAGCACGAGCAGGTGGTTGTGCCAAGGCGGCCGAGGCGTCCCATGCGGCATCGTCTGTACTGGGACCGCATTTCTTTCGAGGACCAAACGGAAGCGGCATGCAGGAGGAGACTCCGATTGAGCCATGAGACAGTGGGACATATATGCCATCTAGTGGCGCACCTGTCTCCATGTTGAATGGGGGGAGGACATGCCATACCTGTGAGAGTGAAGGTCATGGTTGCCCTCAATTTTTTTGTGACGGGTTCCTTCCAGGCGCCAAGCGGGGACCTATGTGGAATCTCTCAGACATCGGTGCACCGGTGCATCCAGGCCATTACCAACGGCCTATATGCTATCACGGGAGAATACACAGATTTCCCGGAGTACCACGCACACCAGGCTGCCAGGGCAATGGAATTCGCCTCAATGATCGGGATCCCGATGGTCCAAGGCGTCGTTGGTGGGGTGCACGTCAACCTGTGTGCACCGTCGGAGAACAGGGACGTCTTCCTGAAGAGGAAGGGGAACTACTCAATGAACGAACAGGTGGTCTGCGACCATCAAATGCCAATAATACACATGTGTGCCAATACCCGGGCAGCGTGCATGACGCCTTCATATATACTGGCACAGTCCTTCATACCCGCTATTTTCAAGGGTCACCTCCCCCCCACCCCAGATGAGGGGCTGGTTGCTGGGCGACAGGGGCTATCCGTTGCGGCCGTGGCTGATGACACATATACGGAGGCCACAGACCAACGCGGAGACCCGCTACAATGAGGCCCATGCTGCAACCAGGGGTTTCGTGGAGAGGTGCTTCGGCCTCCTCAAGATGAGGTTCCCATGCCTGGACTGCTCCGGATGCGCTCTGCAGTACGATCCCGACAGGGTCGGAAGAATCTTTGTCACATGAAGAAAGGTTGAGTAGATTAGGATTGTTTTCGTTGGAAAGACGAGAGGTTGAGGGGTCTACAAAATTATGAGAGGTATGGACAGGGTGGATAGCAACAAGCCTTTTCCAAGAGTGGGGGTGTCAATTCCAAGGGGTCACGATTTCAAGGTGAGAGGGGGAAAGTTTAAGGGAGATGTGCGTGGAATGTTTTTTACGCAGAGGGTGGTGGGTGCCTGGAACGCTTTGCCAGCGGAGGTGGTAGAGGCGGGCACGATAGCATCATTTAAGAAGCATCTGGACAGATATATGAACGGGCGGGAAACAGAGGGAAGTTCTTCACAACATTGCACAACAGAGGGGCGATGTCATGGAGGAGGATGAACCAGGTGAGCCCGATGAGGGCGACGCCTCTGAACATGAGGATGAGGATGATGATGAGGAGGAGGAGGAGGAGAAGGGGGAGGATGGGAGGGCGGCGGGGCACAGACACCACCGGGGTGTGGGATATGGTCGGGAGGCTGCACGACGCCACCGGCAGGGACAGCGAGCACGCGAGGTGTCGTCGCCGCACGTTTCGCACGCTAGGGGGAGGGCATCGTTGTGCAGGGCACTCGCACCATCGATCGCGCACAAAGGCACCACCCAGCACCGCCCCCCCCCACACCATCGCACAACCCTACCACACACAGCACCACTCTCACGCAACCCTATACCTGCGGCACATCGTTAATCGTGTCACACATTAACTTCCGTCAGCTGGTGTGAACAGTGCCATGTTGGATGACAACCCGCTCTGCGGTAAGCTGTGAGCTATGGATCGCAACTGAATGTCTGACTCATGGCCATATCTGAAACACCCCCCCCCCCCCCCCCCCCCACCTCGGTGTCCCCTCTATGCGCCATGGACACTCCATCACATGCACATGTGGGGCAGCAGGCGTCGGAGCGCTGAGGATGACGGCGTGCTTGGGGTGGGGGGGGGGGGGGTGGGGGGGGCACACCCGGCCTCACCCTTGTAATGAATTTCGAACACCATCACTGTGCCCCCTCACGGCCCCCGCAGGTACCGGACATAGGACAGGCGAATATAGGTTTGGTGTAAGAACTTTAATAGTGACATTGAAAGACAAGTGCCCTAGCCCCTATTACTAATCTGTGCCCTGCACCCGTGCCAACTTACTACATGTCTAACATTTTGGCCTTACGGGCCCTACCACCACGTCTAGGTGTTTCCCCAGATGGTACAGCAGGAGTGGAGGCGGACAACTGAGAATGCTGCCCTTCGACGTGGCTCCCCGCCGGCGCGCATTTCCTGGTGTGGCCCGGCCTGGATGGGCCAGGCATGCTGCCACCACAGAGCAGAGGCAAAGCTCAGTGGACCACGCAAAATGCCGGAAGCAGATTGCAGAACTGCAGTCTCTGCTTTCCGTAACAGAATGGGTTCCAAAGCACCTTTGGGACACAGTTAGATGAGGAAAACAGCCCCAATTGGCAGGAATTAAATGAAACAGCACAGAGATACGTTCAGGGAACATGTACCCAAGTGAAACCGCAGAAGAGGAAAGCACCCAAACCCCCCACAGAGCTAAATCGCTGGCTTTGAAAGCAGACCAAGCAGACCGGCAGCACAGTTCGATTCCCGTAACAGCCTTCCCGAACAGGCGCCGGAATGTGGCGACTCGGGGGTTTTCACAGTAACTTCATTGAAGCCTACTCGTGACAATAAGCGATTCTCATTTCATATCGTACCTATAGGTGGAGAGTTCGATCCTCCACTGAAGGATTTTATCATTTTTTATTTTGCCCCTTTGCGAGGTGTCAAACATAAAGGCAACCAATCGTTGGTCGGTGATAAGGGTGAACCTCCTACCTGTGAGGTAGTGCCTCCAGTGACGAACAGCCTCCACGATGGTTTGCGCGTCCTTCTCGACAGAGGAGTGTCGGAGTTCTGAAACGGATAGGGTACGGGAGAAAAATGCAACGGGCCTCACTGCCTGATTTAAAGTGGCTGCTAGAGCTACCTCTGAGGTGTCGCTCTCAACCTGAAACGGAGTGGATTGATCCACCGTCCGCATGGCTGCTTTGGCGATGTTCTCCTTGATGCAGCTGAAGGCCTGGCGCGCCTCAGCAGACAGGGGAAATCGTGTGGCCTCAAAGAGTGGGCGGGCTTTGTCCGCATATTGGGGGACCCACTGGGCGTAGTATGAAAAGAACCCCAAGCACCGTTTGAGGGCCTTGGGGCAATGAGGGAGGGGGAGTTTTAAGAGCAGGCGCATGCGGTCCGGGTCTGGGCCCAGGACTCCGTTCTCCACGACGTAGCCGAGGATGGCCAGTCTGTTTGTGCGGAAAACGCATTTCTCCTTGTTATAAATGAGGTTTAATTTCTGTGCCGTCTAGAGAAAACGGTGGAGGTTGGCGTCGTGGTCCTGCTGGTCATAGCCGCAGATGGGAACATTGTCCAGATATGGAAACGTGGCCCGCAGCCCGTACTGGTCTACCATTTGGTCCATTGCTCGTTGGAACACCGAAACCCCGTTAGTGACGTCGAAGGGAACCCGGAGGAAATGGAAGAGGCGGCCACCGGCCTCGAACGCCGTGTAGTGGCGGTCCTCCGGGCGGATTGGGAGCTGGTGGTATGCAGACTTCAGATCCACCGTGGAAAATAGCCGATCCGATAAAGACCCTATCCTGTAGGCTGTATCGCCTGCTGCGAGTAGCTACTGGTTTGTGATGAGCCATCAATTGCACAAGAGACGAGTTGCTATACAAAAGTTAGGCTTTAATAAGCTAGAACTTAGCCCTGCGGTCGACTACAATAAAATGGACGATCGCCGGGCGTTCTGACTATTTATACCTCGGTATGGAGGCGTGGTTAACTCAGCCTCTCAACCAATCAGAGAGCCGTCACATGACTGGTCTCAACCAATCGGTCGAGAGGCACATGACCGACCAGGGCCAATGGTAAGCCGGTGTTCTGCACCAATGGCAGACAGCTATGCAAATCATACCACCACATTCACCCCTTGCGGAGAAAGAAGCCGGGGGGGTATCAACGAGAGCCGAGGGTGGGGGGGGGGGGGGAGAACTGGTGGTATGAGTAGCAGCCGGGAGAACAAAAATTTTCTCTCCTTTTCTTTTATTGCATTTTTGGCTTCCCACTGGCTCAGACAATTAGCAATATACACAAAGTCCCAACAAAGTCCATGGAGCTGTTGAAATTTAAATCGATTCGATCAGTCTTTTCGTGGCCCGTGACATTCTGGCAGACCGCCGCAGTGGAGTAGGTGACGTCGGTTCAGCCGATGGTGGTGGTTCCGCTGACGTCCTGGTGTCCGGGAGCGATGGTCCTTGAATAGTCTCCGTCACCCGAGCTGGCTGTGGAGACACCGTGGATGGGGAAGGGGTGACCTGGGTGGGGTGCTGGGGGGAAAAAAATAGGGGGGGTCTGTGGTGAAGGGGGGGGAGGCCGCACGCCGGCGGGTGCCAGGTCCCGGAGGGAGACCGTGTCCTGCCGACCGTCGGGGTACTCCACATACGCATACTGCGGGTTAGCGTGGAGTAACTGGACTTGTTCCACCAACGGGTCGGACTTGTGCACCCGCACATGCTTCCGGAGCAAGATGGGTCCGGGGGAGGCCAGCCACGTCGGGAGAGGGGATCCGGAGGACGACTTCCTGGGGAAGACAAGAAGACGTTCATGAGGTGTCTGATTTGTTGCAGTACAGAGGAGTGAGCGGATAGAATGTAGGGAATCGGGGATAACCTCTTGCCATCGGGAAATAGGGAGATCTCTGGACCGGAGGGCCAGTAGTATGGTCTTCCAGATGGTACCATTCTCCCGCTCGACCTGTCCGTTACCCCGGGGGTTATAGCTGGTCGTCCTGCTAGAGGCAATGCCCCTGTTGAGCAGGAATTGACGCAGCTCGTCGCTCATAAAGGAGGACCACCGATCGCTGTGTATGTACGCGGGGTAGCCGAACAGGGAGAAGATGGAGAGGAGGGCCTTAATGACGGTCGATGTGGTCATGTCGGGGCATGGAATGGCGAAGGGGAAGCGGGAGAATTTGTCAATTACCGTCAGGAAGTAAATGTTGCGGTTGTTAGAGGGAAGGGGCCCCTTGAAGTCAATGCTGATACGTTCGAAGGGGCGGGATGCTTTGATCAGGTGTGCGCGCTCGGGGCGGTAGAAGTGCGGTTTGCACTCGGCGCAGATGTGGCTCTCACGGGTTACTGTCCTGACTTCCGCGATGGAGAAATGCAGGTTGCGGGCCTTAATGAAATGGTAGAGACGGGTCACCCCTGGATGGCAGAGGTCCGTGTGGAGGGAGCGGAGGCGGTCTATCTGCGCGCGTCCCAGGATGATACAAGATCTCATAGTTGTACTTGGACAACTCGATCCACCACCGTAAGATCTTGCCATTCTTAATCTTGCCCCTTTGTGCATTATCAAACATGAAGGCTACTGACCGTTGGTCTGTGAGGAGGGTAAACCTCCTGCCGGCCAAATAGTGCCTCCAATGTCGCACCGCTTCGACTATGGCCAGGGCTTCATTTTCCACAGAGGGGTGGCGGAGTTCAGAAGCCTGGAGGGTTCTGGAGAAGAAGGCCACGGGTCTGCCCGCTTGGTTCAGGGTGGCCGCCAGAGCTACTTCTGATGCGTCGCTCTCGACCTGGAAGGGGAGGGACTCGTTGATGGCATGCATCGTGGCCTTTGCGATGTCGCTTTGATGCAGCTAAAGGCCTGGCAGGCCTCTGTCGACGGCGGGAAGGTCGTGGTTTGAATGAGGGGACGGGCCTTGTCAGCGTAGTTAGGAACCCATTGGGCGTAGTAAACGAAGAAACCCAGGCAGCGTTTGAGGGATTTGAGGGTATTGGGGAGAGGGAGTTCCATCAGGGGGCGCATGCGTTCGGGGTCGGGGCCCATCACTCCTTTACGCACTTCGTAGCTGAGAATGGCTAGACGGTCGGTGCTAAACACGCACTTATCCTTATCGTATGTGAGGTTAAGGAGTTTTGCGGTTTGGAGGAATTTCTGGAAGTTGGCGTCATGGTCCTGCTGATCGTGGCCGCAGATGGTGACATTATCAAGATACGGGAAGGTAGCCTGTATTCCGTACTTGTCAACCATTCGGTCCATCTCACGTTGGAAGACCGAGACCCCATTTGTGACACCAAATGGAACCCTAAGGAAGTGGTAGAGGCGCCCATCTGCATCAAACGCGGTGTATTTGCGGTCACTCGCGCGGAGGGGGAGCTGGTGGTAAGCGGACTTAAGTCCACAGTGGAGAAGACCTTGTATTTCGCGATATTGTTTACCATGGCGGAAATACAGGGGAGAGAATACGCGTCCAGTTGCGTAAACCGGTTGATGGTAGGGGCAGCAGGGTAGCATGGTGGTTAGCATAAATGCTTCACAGCTCCAGGGTCCCAGGTTCGATTCCCGGCTGGGTCACTGTCTGTGTGGAGTCTGCACGTCCTCCCCCTGTGTGCGTGGGTTTCCTCCGGGTGCTCCGGTTTCCTCCCACAGTCCAAAGATGTGCGGGTTAGGTGGATTGGCCATGCTAAATTGCCCGTAGTGTCCTAATAAAAGTAAGGTTGAGGGGGGGTTGTTGGGTTACGGGTATAGGGTGGATACGTGGGTTTGAGTAGGGTGATCATGGCTCGGCACAACATTGAGGGCCGAAGGGCCTGTTCTGTGCTGTACTGTTCTATGTTCTATGTTCTATGTCTGGCTGTAGTCGATGACAATCCGGTTTTTCTCCCCAGTCCAGACCACCAGCCCTTCGGCTCGCCAAGGACTGTTGCTGCCCTCGATCACCCCTTCCGTCAGCAACCTCTGGACCTCGGACCTGATGAAGGACCGGTCCTGGGCGCTGTACCGTCTGCTCCGTGTGGCGACGGGTTTGCAATCGGGGGTGAGATTAGCAAACAAGGAGGGGGGGTCCGCTTTGAGGGACGCGAGGCTGCAGACAGTGAGGGGGGGTATAGAGCCGCCGAATTGGAAGGTCAAGCTCTGCAGAGTGCCGATGCGCAAAGGTCAGGGAGGACAAGGGGTTTATAATTTTTTAAAACCTTCCCTTGGACCGTGAGGTCCGCGATGCAGCACTCGGTGATGCGGACGGAGTGCGAACCTGAGGCTAACCCGATTTTGTGTTTTACAGGATGGACAGGGAGCGCGCAGCATCTTACCGTGGCAGGGTGATCGAAGCTTTCCGTGCTCCCAGAGTCCAGCAGGCAGCCCGTCTCGTGGCCGTTGAGGTAGATCAGCGTTGTCGTTTTGGCGAGCGTGCGTGGACGTGACTGGTCGAGCTGAATGGCCGCAAGCTGTGGAGAAAATCCGTATTCGTCGTCATCGTCCGAGTAGATGCTGGAAGAACCTTGCGTGCCAGTCCCGGAAGGTGGTGCCCAGGATTCGCACGTGGAGTCGGGGCCCCAAGATGGCGGCACCCAGGACCCGCACGTGGAGTCAGGGCCCCAAGATGGCGGTGTCCAGGACCCGCACGTGGGGTCGGCGTCCCTAGATGGCGGCGCTCAGGGCCCGCACGTGGAGACGGCGCCCCAAGATGGCGGCGCCCGTGGGGCCCTCGTGGTTGAGGGGGGCGGAGGTAGCGGTGCCGGCGAGCTGACCGGAGCGGCTGTGAGCGGGGGCAGAGAGGCGCGTAGGCCAGGCGCGGGGGCCTGGGGGCGGCGAGTGGAGAGTAGCGCGGTGCGCTGGAGGGGCCCATAAGGGCCCGGAGTAGAGAGAGAGGCACGCAGGCCAGGCGCGGGGGCCCGGGGGTGGGGGGAGAGAGTTGCGCGGCATCCAGGAGGGGACCGGGAGCGCCCGGAGGAGAGAGAGAGGCGCGCAGGCCTGGCGCAGGGGCCCGGGGGCGGGGGGGAGAGAGTTGCGCGGCGCCCAGGAGGGGACCGGGAGGGCCCGGAGGAGAGAGAGAGGGGCACAGGCCGGGCGCAGGGGCCCGGGGGCGGGGGGCGGAGAGAGCTGCGCGGCATCCAGGAGGGGGCTGGGGGGGGCCCGGAGGAGAGAGAGAGACCCGCAGGCCGGGCGCAGGGGCCCAGGGGTGGGGGGGGGGGGGGGGGAAGAGTGTTGAGCAGCGTCCAGGAGGGGCCAGCAAGGGCCCGGAGGCCGTTTTGGCCTGGCAGAAGGTGGAGAAGTGGCCCTTCTTCCCGCAGCTCTTACAGAGGGCGGAGCGGGCTGGGCAGCACGGGCGAGGGTGTTTCGCAAACCCGCAAAAGTAGCAGCGGGGCCCCGTGGACTTGTCGGGGAGTCCCGCGGCGCAGGCCTGAGGGAGGTCGGGAGCGGTGGATGGCGGTGGGGAAGCGTGCCAGGAGGCCCAGGATGGTGCAGCGCGGCTGGGGACATAGGCGCAAGCGTTTAGATCGGCGACCTCCAGGGAGGTGGAGAGAGTCCGTGCCTCAGTTAAGCTGAGGTCGTCTTTCTCCAGCATCCGCTGGCGGATAGTGGGGGACTGCATCCCAGCCACGTAAGCGTCTCTGATCAGCAATTCCATGTGCTCCGTAGCTGAAACAGCGAGGCAGGAGCAGTTCCTCCCCAGGATGGCGAGGGCCTGGTAAAATTGGTCTAATGACTCACCGGGAAGCTGTTGTCTGGTGGCCAGCAGATGTCGGGCGAATACTCTGTTGACTGGTTTAAGGAATTGTCCATTCAGCTTTCGCATGGCGGCATCGTAACCTTTCTCCTCCTTGATTATCGCGTAGGCTGCTATACCCACGCTGGAGTGGAGGATGTGAAGCTTCTGTGCCATGGTGGGGGGGCTGGTTGCAGACTCCAGGTATCCTTCGAGACATGCCAGCCAATTTCGGAGTTTGCGGGCTGATGCGGAGGCATTCGGGCTTGATCCGGAACTCCATCTTCAAAAATCTAGCTTATTAAATTGATGAGCCATGAGCACGAGAGACGAGTTGCTACACAAAAGTTAGGCTTTAATAAGCGAGAACTTAGCCCTGCGGTTGACTACAATAAAATGGACGACCGCCGGGCGTTCTGACAATTTATACCTCGATATGGAGGCGTGGTTAACTCAGCCTCTCGACCAATCGGAGAGCTGTCACATGACTGGTCTCAACCAATCGGTCGAGAGGCACAGGACCGACCAGGGACAATGGTAAGCCGGTGTTCTGCACCAATGGCAGACAGCTATGCAAATCATACCACCACATTTTGCAATCTGGAATGAGATTGGCGAAGAGAGGAGGGGGGGAGATGCGCAGCGTGGCTAGGCTGCAGATAGTGAGTGGGGGCAGGGGCCCGCCGAAGCTGAGGGTGAGGCTCTTGAGGTTGCACTGGAAATCCAGGCCTAATAAGAGTGGCGCGCAGAGGTCGGGCAGGACATAAAGTTTAAATTTTGAATAACTAGCGCCTCGAATTATGAGCGTAGCGACGGTGCGTCCTTGGATTTGGACTGAGTGGGAGCCCGAAGCGAGGGCGATAGTTTGGCTCACAGGAAAAATAGGAAGCGAACAGCGTCTTACCAGCTCTGGGTGCATAAAGCTCTCGGTGCTCCCGGAGTCAAAGAGGCATGGCGTGCTGTACCCGTTGATCTGGACCTCCGCCATCGAACTTCGTAGGTGCTTGGGGCAGGATTGATCTAGGGTGACCGCGTTGAGTTGCGGGCCGCGTGATGAATGCCCGGGAAAGTCGTAGTCTTCCGAGTGGGAATCCGGTCGAGTAGATGCCGGTATGTTCTGGCGAGCTTGATGCAGGATCGCTGCGCTGAGTTGCGGGCCGTGTGATGAGTGCCCAGGGAAGTCGTAGTCTTCAGATCGCACGTGGTGAGCGGCGAGGAAGATGGCGGCCCCCATGAGTCGCACGTGGCCAGCCGCGTGGTGGGGGTTTGCCAAGATGGCGGCCCCCATGGATCGCACGTGGCGGGAGGGGGCGGAGTCAGGCCGTAGGCCACTGACAGCGAGTCGTAAACACATGGCGTGCATAAACCTCATTAATGGGCCTAACGTACATTTTGTCCAATATTGCCAGCGCTGCGGTGTAAGAACCGGCCGGATTTAGCTGTGTGGAGATTCTGTGGCTTACCCTCGCGTGCAGTAGGCTGAGTTTTTGTTCCTCCGTTGTTCCAGCGGTGCTGGCTTCTGCCAGGTAGGCCTTAAAACATCTCAGCCAGTGGGAAAAAATTTCTTTAGCCTCTGCATCCTGCGGGTCGAGCTCTCGGCGTCCGGGCTTGAGGGCTGTTTCCATGATTTACTTAGATTGTTTCGTAAGTATATTAAATTGATGGAACTATCAATTCTACGGACACGTGCTTGTAGGATTAGAATAGCGGTTTTAAGATACTTACAACAGAGCCAGCCTGTTAGCCGTTGAACTTTCGGTGAACTGGCTGGCTGACCCTGTGGCACGGATCTTTATACAGCAGCTTCAGGGGGAGGAGTCCTGGGCAGAGCCAAGGGAGGAGCCCAGTACAAACTCTCGAGTACTCCCAGAGCTACGCCCCCTGGTG
Source organism: Scyliorhinus canicula (assembly GCF_902713615.1). Lineage (NCBI taxonomy): Eukaryota > Metazoa > Chordata > Chondrichthyes > Carcharhiniformes > Scyliorhinidae > Scyliorhinus > Scyliorhinus canicula. The sequence continues at coordinate 8,103,591 of NC_052151.1, read as the reverse complement.
ATCAGGTAGTGCAACTGCACTTACAATATTGATACATATGAAAAAAAATGAAAATCGCTTATTGTCACGAGTAGGCTTCAATGAAGTTACTGTGAAAAGCCCCTAGTTGCCACATTCCGGCGCCTGTCCGCCTATAATATACAGATTATAATACCGTGTAAATCTCATTCACCACAGTCCCCAGACAACATGGCCAAATGGGCCCGCACCCTTATCTCCCATGCCACAGAGGCAGGGCAGAAAGCGTGCGCGAATTATGACCCCTCAGAAGACGCCCACAATGAGAAATGGGTATTAAAAAAGTTGTCCCGCGCTTGGGAGCAATCTGTGCACAGAAAACCCACGTTTAAGAAGCCCGAGGAGGCACAGACAGAGGCAGACATTCAGGCAGTCAGAGCGCACCAAAACCCCGCCTGGGTGAATGAAGGAAAGAACAACCCCTCACATAAGCCACAGGAATGTTACAACTGTGGACAATTAGGTCATTTTGCATGACAGTGCAAAGCCCCGCCGAAATCACAGAGAGGCCAACAGACAGGCACTCTGAACAGAAATAGGACAAAGCCTATTCATAGTGTCAGCATTCGTTCAGACCAAGGAGACATGGACGGCACGGACTGATGGTGTTCGGGCTCCCCCACTTGGGTCTGTGACACCCTTTGGGATACGTCCGGACGACCGGTAGTCACAGCAAAGATACGGGGACAGCCCATTGAATTTCTCTGGGACACAGGAGGGTCCCGCACGACCATAAATTCCTCCAATATGTTTCAAACGGACACGTGGCCCACTACAGCCACAATCACCCTCAGCGGCTTCACAGGCCACTCACAGCAGGGACACATTACAGCCCCTGTACCCATTCAGATAGGTAACATCACGACAAGACACCCCATAGTTTTAGTTGATCTGCCCCACACAGCAGAGCACATTTTAGGCATAGACTTTATGAATTCACACAGCCTGTCATTTGATCCAGTGAATCAATGTGTCTGGAAAATGGCAAGGTCAGCAAGAGCCCCCGCAACGCTTACAGTAAGTGAGTATGCAAACAAGATTAGCGCAGTCGGAGAATATTGCTTTGATCCGACCACACTTAGTACGGACAAACAGGTTAGGGCAGTTTTGCAAAAGAACAGACCAGCATTTGCCAGTCACAGGCACGACTGCGGCAGAATGGCTGGAGCGGTTCAAATTACAGGACCTGACCCGAGACCCCAAAGGCAGTATGGATTTCCCCAAGAGGCAAAGGGAGAAGTTGCAAAAGTTATCGACAGTTTATTAGAGCAGGGCGTAATTAGATCAGTAGCCTCTACTAATAATGCCCCGATTTGGCCAGTGAGAAAGCCCGATGGATCATGGCGACTGACCATCGATTATCGGGAACTCAATAAGGTCCCGAGACCATGCTCAAACAAGGACTCAACTCACAATCCTTTACGGTTTTGGATATCAGTAACGGATTCTGGTCCATTCCATTGGCAAAGGCGTGCCAGTACAAATTTGCCTTCACATTTAAAGGTCAGCAGTACACGAGTATTGCTTCCACAAGGATTCCACAACTCACCCTCCATTTTCCACCGACAGCTGGCAAATGGTTTGTCTAAATTCTCTCGCCCCGAATGTCTGGACCAGTATGTGGACGACCTATTACTGCAGACAGACACCAAGGCAGAGCACATCAAGCTTCTGTCTGAACTCCTGGAACTACTACAGACAATTGGTTGTAAAGTAAATCCCAAAAAGGCCCAAATTTTGGAAAGTAAAGTGATATATTTGGGTACGATTATCACGCACGGCAAACGCGAGATCGAGCATAAAAGGTTTGACTCAATTGTCAAATTGCCCCTTCCCCAAAATGTATCAGCCCTCCGGTCATTTTTAGGACTGGTTGGGTACTGTAGAAACCATATTGACGGTTTCGCAACCAAAGCAGCACCCCTCCCTGACCTCCTTAAGAAAGGAGCCCCTTCGGAATGGCTTCCGCAGCATACGGATGCTGTGGACGACTTGAAAAGAGCCCTTATCGCAGTCCCCGCACTACAAGTTCCAGACCCTCTTTCCCCCTATGCTATTGAGGTAGCTAGTACAGATCACACCCTTTCGGCCGTGCTCCTCCAGGAACGGCACGAGCAGTTAAGACCAGTGGCTTATGCCTCCAGAATCGTAGGTCCTGTGGAGCAGGGATTTCCAGCCTGTGAAAGGCACCTGCTCGCAGTTTTCTGGGCAGTGCAATATTTTTCCTACATAACCAGACTGAACCCCATCACAATTCTGACCGAACACACCCCCACACAGCTTTTGTTAGACGGACGACTAAAGGACGGAACTGTTAGTCAGATTAGAGCAGCGAGATGGACCTTTCTTTTGCAGGGACGGGACATCACTGTAAAAAGGACAAAGACTCACACTTTCTTAGCAGACAACCTCCAGTACCCAGGCACCCCCCATGAATGTGAAATCATCTCCCCACTTAGTAACACAGGCCCCTTTATTGCAAAGACACACCCCAGAAAGATAGGAAGTTCACCCCAAAGCCCCAAGCACACAGACACGTGCGCACCTTTAAGGATTTATGTGGATGGTTCGTCCACCATTTTAAATGGAAAGCGCATTACAGGATCCGGTATCTATGTTGAGGACGCGCAGGGACGCGCCCTCGATGAAATTTCGTTACAGTTACCAGGTCACTTAGGCGCGCAAGCAGCAGAGCTAGTGGCCATTGCGTACATTGTAGAGCACCCAGATTCCTTCCCCAGCCCGGCAGACATTTACTCGGACAGCCTTTATGTCTGCAACAGCCTCACAGAATTCCTACCCCTGTGGAAAGCACGAGGACTTGTTTCAGCGGACGGTAAACCCCTTCCTTCAGCCCCGTTGCTCCGCCACATTTTAGAGAAAGCGAAAGATAGGTTTTTGGCATAATAAAAGTAAGAAGTCACCACCGTTCATCCCCCCCGGAAATGTGAGAGCTGACGCATTGGCAAAAGCAGGTTCCAGGCACGGACATTTTTGGAACCCCCCCCCGAAAGCGCCCCAGTGAATGCAGTTCAGATCTCACAAACTAATATCGAGGATTTAGTGCAGGCCCAGAAGCAGGATAGTAATCTCAGGGAGATTTTAAAAGGAAATGTTACAGCCCCGTACGATAGGTTCAGAAATGCACTGACCACACATGATGGTGTGGTTCTCAAAGACACCCTTTATGTAGTTCCTGAACAGGACAGGAATCAACTAATTTCTTTGTTCCATGACGGTCATGGACACCAGGGAATTGACCCCACTACAGCCTACCTGAGACAGCTCTGTTGGTGGCCAAACATTACGTTACTCATTACGTGGAAAATTGCCTTATCTGTGCCCAAAATAATCTGGACAGATATTCCAAGAAAGCTCAGTTTAGCCACACTCGCCCCGTTAATGGCCCCTGGACTAACCTCCAGATTGATTTTATAGGACCATTGCCCACTTGCAGGAATGGTTGCAAATATGTTTTGGTAGTTATAGACACTTTTACAAAATGGGTTGAAGCATTCCCATCTAGGACTAATACAGCAAAGACCACGGCTAAGATTTTAACCCACCACATCTTTACGAGATGGGGACTCCCCCGCAGCATTGAATCGGACCAAGGTTCCCATTTTACGGGACGTGTCATGAAGAACGTCCTCACGATATTTGGCATAACACAAAAATTCCACATCGCATACCACCCCCAGTCGAGTGGTATCGTGGAGCGCATGAATCGGACTCTAAAAGCTACCCTCCGTAAAATGGTCCAAGAAAATAAAAAGACTTGGGATTCAGTCCTCCCATTCGCGCTAATGTTTTTGAGAAACACTGTTTCGACTTCTACAGGTTTCACCCCACACACATTCATGACCGGACGCCCCATGGAAGGTACAGAATTCCTTTTAGGACTTGACTTGACCAGCCCCGAAGTGACGGCCCTCACCCACGAAAACGCAGTTAAACAATTGATTGAAAATGTAAAATCGGCTCAGATAGCAGCCGCAGTAAAATTAGGCACGAAAAGGAAACAGAGCAAGGCCTGTTTCGATAGGACAGTACGTGCGACTGAGTTTCAGGTAGGACAGCAGGTCATGCTGTCTGTCTACAACCCCAGCACATTTCTGTCGCCAAAGTATTCAGGTCCGTATTCGATTGCGGACAAAGTTAGCTCCTCAGTTTATAAAATAAAGTACCCCAACGGAAAGACTGCGTGGTTTCATATAAACCAGCTCAAGGCACATGGCTCACAGTCTAATCACGCACACCACGTCCTGCTTGATGCAGCACACCCCACCCCGCCCACAAGAGACATATTTCCACCCTCCCCTCCCAGTCCAGCACCTCCACGGACTCGCCCTCAACTCCGCCCCTTGACTTTAGACTCCGCCCCAACATGCCCACAAGCAGCTACAGCAGCGACAGCGACTGTGACTCTGACGACAGCCGCAGCACTCCTCGCTACTGCCCCGCGACAACAGACCACACACACAGCGACTATGAACCTGACTCCAGTGATCCCTTTGAGATCACATACATTAAGGCCCCAGACCCAGAACCACCGCCCCACAATGAAGACCCTGACTTCATTCACACGAACTTAGACACGACTGTTTGGCACCGTGACAACTCGTACAGGCTCGTCCAGAATGACGAGAAGGACCCAAGGTCACACCATGCAGCCTTAGCAGCCATTATTCATTCGCCAGTATGGCATCCGGGAGAAGAGGATGACAATGAGTCTGACTCCCAAAACCAGAACCCCTTTGCGACCCTGTTCGCAGAAAATGATAATTCAGGTGTCCAGATGATGTAAAAAGAGGAACCGCTTGAGAGAGAAACGATGTCCTTTCTGATGGAACCTGCACGTTTTATGTTGCATGTTTGTTTGTTTGTGTTTGTATGTTTTTTTTCCAGGTACAGCAGCTCTGCGGCCACACGCCTATTTGTCCGCAAATACCTCTGAGAACTTGCCGGCATGCTTGTCAGCTGAGAACCGCTGAGAGCTTACCCGACCCCAGTTCATAATTGCTCTTCTGATTTGAGGGTACTCTTATCAGCAGAAACCTCTGGAAACTTGCCAGAGCCCCGTTCGTAACTGCTCTTCTGGTTCAAAGGTAGAACTATTACAGCAACCCCCCACGATGAATACACTCTTGTCCGTTCTTGTCAGGTCACTCAGGCAGTGGGGTAACGGCAGTGGTTCCCGTCCTGTCTGAGGACCCCCCTCCGGTCTGCTAAGCTCGGGTACAGCACAGCACGCCCTACCCAGGGATTCCATCCAAATCTTACCCGTCGCGGCCCATACGCAACTCATTTCGGCACTCCTGTTTTTAAAAGTTTGATTTTCTTTGTTTTGTTTTCAGGTAACCCTGTGGTTGCCAACTCCCCACGCTATTTACATTCACAAACATTTGGATGGTAATACACAAAGCTTGCGAGACGGCTCGCACTGGGACTGTATTTTTGGAGTATGTCTGGTCCTGAAATTTGTTTTTTTGGGAAAAAAAATGAGGGAGTCACAGAGAGTGACCAATTATGAAAGGGAAATTGACATTAGAGGACAGACATGCTAATGTTTAAGATATTAAGCAAGATGGTCACAGACACTATGCTTGATCCCATAGATTTCCAGAAGCTCCAAGGAGAGATCGAAGGAAGAGAAGAGAAGAAGGAAGAGAAGAAAGATGACGACAGCGACTGTATTTTTGATAACTGTTTTTGTATATTTGCGCGCGGATGCGAACCCCCTTACCCCACGTCCACCAGCCGTTAATGTTTCACTTCCACAGAACACACAGAGCCCAGTAACAAGTAGCAACATGCCGACCTGGTGTGACCAGTTCATCACCTGGTATTCCCTTTCCTATGTGGTAGAATCACTGTTAGCATTGGCAATAATTTGCAGCATCGTGCAGACTCTTCGTATGAAGAAATGGCGAAGGAGAGCCTACCGCTCCCGCACCCCGGTTTACAGGATGAGATCACCTATTTTCGGTTTCCACCAGGCCCCTGAACCCCTCAAAATGTAATAAAGAACTTTTTCGTTTGTCGTTCATTTGTAAATAAAGAAATATGTTTTCTGAAAGATTGTATAACTCTGAGCTTGACTGCCAAGCCAGAGAAATGAAATATGAATGCTGCTATTGTTTTGTAATGTTAGGAAGTTAGTATGCTTGGATGTTTTGAGTGAGTATAGTTTATTGAGGACAGTTAGAGATTCCAGTTTGTTGTTTGGTAATGCATGTCCGCTTATGACATAGGGCCACTTAGCAATTGTTAGGTAAAATTTTCCTGCATAGTTGAGGATAGTGTAGAGGCCATGGAACTCGCTAAGGTCAGGTAATGAAGACAACATAGTTGTGTGATCCTACACTCTTCGCGTTAGGATCACAAGGAGGGAGTGTAGCCACCTGAGTTGGCCACTTCCCAAGTTAAAATGGAGAAACACAAGGAATGCAGGGAAAATTGGACAATCCCAGAGAAACAAGCAGTTTGCAGACTTTTCCTGTGTATTCTGCCTGCAAAGAAAGAAGACAGTACTGAAACCAGCAGCCATGCATATTAATGAGCGATCCCGGGCACAATAGTAACAATCAAAGGTGATCGAAGTAAAGCTAGACTCCTCGGCGGCAGCAGGAGTCCAAGACAAAAGAAGCAAACGGGTACCCAAGGACCGCCCAGCGATCGGGAAACAGACCCAGTATTGGGGAATTCAAACCAATCGATTGGTATGGGATCTAATCGATTGAAAGTAAGCTCGGGTCCGCCCAAAAGGGCGCGAAGCCCCTGAGGACTATAAGATAGAGCCCCCAAGGTCAGTTCGCTCTCTTAGCCGGCCCTCCCAGCAGAACATCTTAGCAGCTCTCGAAGAACTTGACCGTAAGAAGGAGAGGCCTGGCCAACTGCTGCACCATCAAGTAAGTGTCCAGTCAACGCACGCTACGATATAGACGCTCCTGACCCCTTAGTCCGTACCAGCTGGAAGCCTGCAGACTGAGGATCAGGCAAGAGGCCACTGTTCCCTGACCCAGCGGATTCCCTTATCCAGGTAAGTACTGGCCTGTTAGTGGTAGGAATAGCCTAGTCTTTTAGTATTGTATGCATGAGTAGCGATTAACTGTGTATTAATAAACGTGTTTCGATTTGAACCTTACTAATTGGTGTATTGAGTCATTGATCTGAACTTGAACTTGAACCTCGTGGTGGTATCATAAGGATACCTGGCGACTCTAGAGCTAAGTAATAAAACAGAGCCAATTGAGTGTAAATCGCACTCACCAGAACGAGCAACACCACCACGTCTAGGTGTTTCCCCAGACGGTACAGCAGTAGTGGAGTCAGACAGCTGAGAATGCTGCCCTTCGACGTGGCTCCCCGCCGGCGCGCATTTCCTGGTGTGGCCAGGCCTGGATGGGCCAGGCTGCTTGGCAGGCATGCTGGATGGCATATTGCCACCCTCCTCTGCCCGCTGCCCACCAGATGCACCAGGGACAGAACGGGGGGAGTCCGAGTGTTCCGGTCCCTCCCTTGCTGGTGTAACCGGGACAGGCACCGGGACCTCCTCCTCCCTCGGGGAGCCCAGTGGCCCCCGGGCCTCTCTTTGGGACCGTGGTGCATGCAGAGGCAAGCCCCGTTGCACCACCGACACTTGGCGCTGCCAGTTCTGGAGGCCCACTGTGGAATTGACCAGGGTCTGAACGTTCCCGGCCATGGAGCTGAGGGAGTGCGATATCCCTGTCAGGGTGGCGCTACTTGCAGCTGGGACTCTGCGACGCCATCCATCACATAGGCAAGGCCGCAGATGCTCTCAGCGATGGCCTGCTGAGACTGGCCCAGACCCCGGAGCACGGCGGCAATGGCCAGCTGGCTCTGGGACATGGCTGCCTGTGAGAGGTCAGCCCTGTCGTGGGCCACAGATGACGCTCTGCACACTGAGCCCCACGACTTGAAGAACCTGACCCATGGCCGAAACCATTGCCCACATTGCCACCATCGCGGACGCCACTCGTGCGGTGTCGGCCTGGGTGGCAGCTGATGCACGATCAATTAAACAAAGACTAAGGTTGGGTACAACTGTGGCTTTATTGCAGTAAGATGTGTGGCCTCCCACAGCAGCTGGCGAAATGGCTGCTGAATAGAGGACACGCTCCTCCGACTGGGCAGAGTCAGCAGGCAGGGGCTACCGGCGAACCTGTCATACAGGTCCTACCTTACATCACTCCCTGTTAAAATGAGTCCGGCAGGAGTGGTGGAGAACTATATAGAGAAGTGAATTTATGTCCAGTGTTTTATCAGTGAAAAGAAGGAAAAAATGTCCTTTGAAAGTCCGGTGCCAGTTAGAGATTCAACCGGTCTGGTACCTTGACGTTCCGCTGGGAGCGACGTAGCGGTGGCGGCGATGTCGATGCTGGCCTGATGTTAGATGACTCCAGGAGTGTGCCAAAATCCTCTTCATCCTCTGGCGTCGGCAGGGGAAGGAGGGATGGTCCTGGTGGGGTTAATGTTGGGAGCACCGGGGGAGGGGAGGGTGGCGCCGGGCCGGAGAAGTGTGTATGGGTGGAACCTGCTGGTGCCAGGTCCCTGAGGGAGACAGTATCTTGGCGGCCGTTGGGGTATGCCACATAGGGATACTGGGGTTGGCATGGAGCAAGTGCACCTTATCCACCAACGGGTCCGCCTTGTGGAGTTGGACGTGCCTACGGAGCAAAGAACAAAGAACAAAGAAAATTACAGCACAGGAAAAGGCCCTTCGGCCCTCCCAGCCGACCCAGATCCTTTATCTAAACCTGTTGCCTATTTTCCAAGGATCTACTTCCCTCTGTTCCTCGCCCGTTCATATATCTGTCCAGATGCATCTTAAATTATGCTATCGTGACCGCCTCTACCACCTCCGCTGGCAAAGCGTTCCAGGCACCCACCACCCTCTGCGTAAAAAACTTTCCACACACATCTCCCTTAAACTTTCCCCCTCTCACCTTGAAATCGTGACCCCTTGTAATTGACACCCCCACTCTTGGAAAAAGCTTGTTGCTATCCACCCTGTCCATACCTCTCATACCTCAATCAGGTCGCCCCTCAACCTCCGTCTTTCGAACGAAAACAATCCTAATCTACTCAACCTTTCTTCATAGCTAGCACCTTCCATACCAGATATGCGTGGGAGGGGGTATGCGTCGAGCTGTGTGTACCGCTTGGTGGTCTGGCAGTAGTCCACGACCATTCTGTACTTAAGAACAAAGAACAAAGAAAATTACAGCACAGGAACAGGCCCTTCGGCCCTCCCAGCCTGCGCCGATCCAGATCCTTTATCTAAACCTGGCACCTATTTTCCAAGGATCTACTTCCCTCTGTTCCCCACCCGTTCATATATCTGTCTAGATGCATCTTAAATGATGCTATCGTGCCCGCCTCTACCACCTCCGCTGGCAAAGCGTTCCAGGCACCCACCACCCTCTGCGTAAAAAACTTTCCACACACATCTGCCTTAAACTTTTCCCCTCTCACCTTGAAATCGTGACCCCTTGTTATTGACACCCCACTCTTGGAAAAAGCTTGTTGCTATCCATCCTGTCCATACCTCATAATTTTGTAGACCTCAATCAGGTCCCTCCTCAACCTCCGTCTTTCCAACGAAAAGACTACTCAACCTTTCTTCATAGCTAGCACCCTCCATACCAGGCAACATCCTGGTGAATCTCCTCTGCACCCTCTCTAAAGCATCCACATCCTTCTGGTAATGTGGCGACCAGAACTGCACGCAGTATTCCAAATGTGACCTAACCAAAGTCCTATACAACTGTAACATGACCTGCCGACTCTTGTACTCAATACCCCGTCCAATGAAGGCAAGCATGCTCTATGCCTTCTTGACCACTCTATCGACCTGCGTTGCCACCTTCAGGGTACAATGGACCTGAACTCCCAGATCTCTCTGTACATCAATTTTCCCTTGGACTCTTCCATTGACCATATAGTCCGCTCTTGAATTAGAACTTCCAAAATGCATCACTTCACATTTGCCTGGATTGAACTCCATCTGCCATTTCTCTGCCCAATTCTCCAATCTATCTATATTTTGCTGTATTCTCTGACAGTCCTCCTTGCTATCTGCAACTCCACCAATCTTCGTATCATCTGCAAACTTGCTCATCAGACCACCTTTACCTTCGTCCAGATCGTTTATGTATATCACAAACAACAGTGGTCCGAGCACGGATCCCTGTGGAACACCACTAGTCACCTTTCTCCATTTTGAGACACTCCCTTCCATCACTACTCTTTGTCTCGTGTTGCTAGTACACCCTGAACCCCATACGACTTCACTTTTTCCATCAACCTGCCATGGGAAACTTTATCAAACGCCTTACTGAAGTCCATGTATATGACATCTACAGCCCTTCACTCATCAACTAACTTTGTCACTTCCAGGATCGGTCCTGGAGCTGCAAGCCAAGTGGGGAGCGACACCCTGGACGTGGACTTCCTGGGGAAGGCAAAAAGACGTTCATGGGTGTGTTATTCGTAGCGGTGCACAGTAGTGCATCAGGGTGGAACTCCTGCCAGCGAGAGGCTGGGAGGTTCCTGGACCGTAGGGCCAGCTGGACGGCCCTCCATACCGTCCCGTTCTCCCTCTCTACCTGCCCATTTCCCCGGGGATTATAGCTGGTCGTCCTGCTGGAGGCGATACCCCTGCTGAGCAGGAACTGAAGCAGCTCATTACTCATGAATGAGGATCCCCTGTCACTGTGGATGTGGGCGGGGAAACCGAACAGAGCTTCGGGCTCTGTATTTCGGGCTTTGATGATGGTGGCAGGCGTCATATGCCATGGGATGGTGAAGGGGAATCTGGAGTACTCATCGACTACACTGAGAATATACGTGTTTCGGTTGGTGGAGGGGAGGGGTCCTTTGAAATCCACGCTGAGGCGTTCAAAGGTGCGGGAGGCCTTCACCAGGCGCGCGCAGTCCGGCCGGTAGAAGTGCGGCACAGACCTGGCAGTCCCTGGTGACTGTCCGTACTTCCTCGACGGAGTAGGGCAGATTGCGAGCCTTGACAAGATGGCAATCGTGTGACCCCCGGTGACAAAGGCTGTCTTGTAGGGCCCTGAGTCGGTCTACTTGTGCGCTGGCAGGGCGTCTGGGGGCTCGTTGAGTTTGCCAGGGCGATACAAAATCTCGTAATTATAGGTGGAGAGCTCGATTCTCCACCGCAAGATTTTATTGTTTTTGATCTTGCCCCCCTGCATGTTGTTATACATGAAGGCTACCAACCATTGGTCAGTGAAGAGAGTGAATCTCCTGCCGGCCAGGTAATGCCTCCAATGCCGCACAGCTTCAACAATAGCTTGGGCCTCTTTTTCGACGGACGAGTGCCAAATTTCTGAGGCATGAAGGGTGCGGGAAAAGAATGCCTGATTGAGGGTGGTGGCAAGTGCGACGTCTGAAGCGTCGCTTTCTACTTGGAAGGGCAGTGTCCCGTCTACTGCGTGCATCCCTGCCTTGGCTATATCAGCTCTGGTACGAACGAAGGCCTGTTGTGCCTCGGCCGCAAGGGGAAAGTGGATGGACTGAATGAGTGGGCGGGCCTTGTCCACATAGTTTGGGACCCAATGGGCATAGTAGAAGAACCCCAGGCACCGTTTGAGGGCCTTGGGGCAGTGGGGGAGGGAAAGCTCCATGAGGGGGCGCATGCGGTCAGGATCAGGCCCCAGAACTCCGTTCTGGACCACATAGCCGAGGATGGCTACGCGGGTTGTGCTGAAAAGGCACTTCTCCTTGTTGTAGATGGGGTTGAGGAGAGTGGCGGTGTGGAGGAATTTGGCAAGGTTGGCGTCGTGGTCCTGCTGATCGTGGCCGCAGATGGTGATGTTGTCTAGGTACGGGAAGGTGGATTGCAAACCATACCGGTCGCCCATTCGGTCCATCACCCTTTGGAACACCGAGACCCCGTTAGTGACGCAGTAGGGAACCTTGTGGAAGTGATAGAGACGACCGTCCGCCCCGAAAGCAGTGTATGGACGGTCCGATTTACGAATGGGAAGCTGGTGGTAGGCGGATTTGAGGTCTATCGTTGAGAAGACCCGGTACTGCGCAATCTGAGTGACCATATCAGATATGCGTGGGAGGTGGTACGCGTCGAGCTGCGTGTACCGATTGATCATAGAATTTACACTGCAGAAGGAGGACATTCGGCCCATTGAGGCTGCACCGGCTCTTGGAAAGAGCACCCTACCCAAGCCCACACCCCCACCCTATCCTCATAACCCAGTAACCCCACCTAACACTAAGGGAAATTTTGGACACTAAGGCCAATCCACCTAACCTGCACATCTTTGGACTGTGGGAGGAAACCGGAGCACCCGGAGGAAACCCACGCACACACGGGGAGAACGTGCAGACTCCGCACAGACAGTGACCCAAGCGGGGAATCGAACATGGCACCCTGGAGCTGTGAAGCAATTGTGCTAACCACTATGCTACCGTGCTGCTCCTTGATGGTCTGGCTGTAGTCCATGACCATTCCGTGTTTCTCCCCAGTTTTAACGACTACCACTTGGGCTCTTCAGGGGCTGTTGCTGGCCTCGATGATGCCTTCCCGAAGAAACCGCTGGACCTCGGACCTGATGAAGGTCTTGTCCTGGGTGCTGTACCATCTGCTCCTGGTGGCAACGGGTTTGCAATCTGGAGTTAGATTGGCAAAGAGGGAGGGTGGGTCGACCTTCAGGGTCGCGAGGCCGCATACAGTGAGAGGTGGTGGGGGGCCCGCCAAATTTGAGGGTAAGGCTCTGGAGATTGCACTGGAGGTCCAGGCCTAGTAGTAGTGCAGCGCAGAGATTAGGAAGGACATAACGGCGGAAGCCGCTGAATTCTATGCCCTTGACCTTGAGAGTGACCGTGCAGAACCCCAGAATCGCAATGGAATGGGATCCGGAGGCCAGGGAGATTCTTTGATTGACAGGGTGGACTGCGAGGGAGCAGTGCCTTACCATATCCGGGTGGATGAAGCTTTCGGTGTTCCCGAGGTCCAGCAGGCAAGAGGTCACGTGACCGTTGATTCTCACACTGGTCGAAGCAGTGGCCAGGTTGTGCGGACGAGACTGATTGATCGTCACTGAGGCGAGCGGCGGTCAGTCGTCACTGGCGTCAGAAGATGGAGAGCGTGGGGGGCCCAGGTCGTGGAATGCTGTCGGCGTCCATGTCCCGTGGAGAAGACAAGATGGCAGCGCCTTAAGTTCCTGCAGGGCACAAAATGACGGTGCCCAGGGGCCGCACGTTGCGGGAGCTGGACAAGATGGCGGCGCTCATGGGCCGCACGTGGACTGGGGGGGGGGAAGATGGTGGCGCCCACTGGCCGCGCGTGGTCCTGGAAGAAGATGGCAGCGCCCATTGTGTGTAGGTCAGGGGGGAGGGTGCGATAGCGGTGACTGCGCGGGCTTGGCACACCACGGCGAAATGCTCCTTTTTGCCGCAAGCCTTGCAAATGGCAGTGCGGGCCGCGAAGCGTTGGCGGGGATGCTTCTGCTGGCCGCAGAAGTAACACTGGGGACCCCCGGGGTGCGCGGGTTGGCATGTGGCGCAGGCGTACTGGCTGGGTGAAGCCCCGGGTGTTGCAACGTCCTCCGTGCGTCACTGTCCTGAGGGGCTGTCCTGCTGCCGTCACTATCCTGGCTCGCTGTACCCTCCTCGTCCGTCTCACTGCCAAATGTGTCATGACTGTCTGTCCTGAAATCCCTGTCGGTCCTCTGTGCACCACCCTTTGGTGGCCCGGCCTCAGAGGAGGGCTCTCCTGCCCGTGATCCTTCCCCTCTGTCCCTTGCGTCCCCGTGGCCAGAAGAGGTTGGAGCTGGACAGCGGCAGGGTGACCGAGCAGTTCCACGACGGTGCTCTTCTGGCCCTGGAGAACACAATAAAGGCACGTTTCGCTAGACACGCAGGGTTGTATTCAAAGGGGTGGAGAGGGCAGGGTGAGGGTGTGGACTCTGGGGGTGATGCAGTGTCAGGCAGTGGGGTGTGAGGGTGTGGACTGTGGCGGTGGCGCAGTGTCAGCCTGTGGGGTGTGAGGGTTTGGACTGTGGCGGTGGCGCAGTGTCAGGCGATGGGGTGTGGGGGGCTGGGGTGTGAGGGGTTGGATCCTCACTTGGTGCTGCGCCTCCGACTGGCACGGCGCAACTCCCGGCTGGCGGCTCCCCCAGCAAGGTCCAGAGCACTCTGCTCATAGACGGTAAGGGGGTGCAGCTCAGGTGACCCCCCTCCGGTTCTTGAACGCTCCCTTTGGTTGTGAGCAGTCTTGCCCTGGGGTGGGGGGGGATTAAAGTCAGGGTTAGGCGGTCATCAGCAGGACGCACACATGTGAGCACTATTATCTCTAGGTGGGGACACTCGGACCGACACCATAGCACATGCCCATGGGGTGGGGAGGTTCCACATGTGTCCCGGGTGCAACGTGGGGCCCAGCCACCGCCCCGTCCCCCCCGCATGGGCGGGGGGGCGGAACCAGGTGGAGCGTTGCCCGGGGGGAGTCTCAGGATACTTACCCTCGCTGCCCTCGTGAGGTCATGCAGTTTCTTCCTGCACTGGTCTCTCGTGCGGGGGATGTGCACCACAGCGCTGACTGCCATTCCAACCTCTCGCCATCCTCGCCTCACAGTGCTGCACCGCTATCGGTGGCCACGTCTGGGGAAGAGGATGCCGCTACGCCTCAGTGTCTCTAGGTCGCTGTCCCGGAAGCGGGGAGCGGCGCGGTAGGGCCCAGCCATCTCCGACATCGGTGCCTGTGTGCCGATCGCACACTTACTATGACACGGCGCGGCATCATCCTGGCGTCATGCGATGACGCCGCTGCTCTGTCACCACGCCCACCACGTTCCTAGCGGCGCCACTGCTGGCCCCTTTTCTACCCCTGAATCGGTCACGGCTGGGGCTGTTTCGCGCCGTCGTGAATCGCAACGGCATTCACGATGGCCCGGGCACATAGTCCCGTGATTGGAGAATTGTCCCCCCTTGTGTTTACTTGCAGAACATCCAATTTGATCATGTTCATTTGAAATCCTTGCCTTTCACCGCCAGCGTTCCAATCACACTGAAAGGGATAATCCCAGAACGGAACGCTGGCTCGAAAAACTGAACCATTTATTCATTTTTAATGATACACAGGGGAACAGAGTCAGAACACCGCTAATTAGTTTCAACAAAAAGAAATAAAGATGGTGTCAACATGAAAAAATTGGATTATAATACAATACTCCTTTACTCCCACCTTAGCTTAATTTAACAAATTCACATAGATTAAAATGGAGTACAAAGTACATCTTAAGCTTCATTGGCCTCATCAACTATTAAAAGTCAATTGTAAGCACACAAGATGGCTGTGGTCAAATACACGCATCTGCAGATTTCTCCTCTGAACTCCCCCAGATGATGATCACATATGAGTTTCCAAACTTCATTCTCAAAAACAAGCTTTAAAATATTCCTTCCTAATAATGCTTTCCCTTAGTGGTTTGCATTCCGAACTCCAGCCCAGATTTTAAAAATGACTCTTCAACCCAAGTTTCCGATTCCACTTTCAACAGCAACCCCAGTCCAGGATTACTTTTACATGAATTCTGAGAACCAACCACAGATTTCCAAAGGAATTTCAACTCACATTCCACAGGTTGTAGTAAAATCTCACAAATCTGAAAATCACTTCAGATATCTTTCTGGCCTTTTCATTAGCTCCGTCAGTCCTTACCAAACAGCACGGTGTCACAATGGTTAGCACTGCTACCTCACAGTGCCAGAGATCCAGGTTCAGTTCCAGCTTTAGGTGACTGTGTCGAGTTTGCACATTCTCCCAGTGTCTGCGTAGGTTCCTCCCAGAGTCCAAAGATGTTCAACTTAGGTGAATTGGCAATACTCAAATTGACTTTAGTGTGCAAGTTACTGGGGTTAATGTGGATAGGGTGGGGGAGGTTTTTAAAAAATTAATTTAGGGGATGTGGGAATCACTGGTTAGGCTACTATTTATTACCCATCCAAGATGCTCTTCAGAAGTTGGTGTTGAGTTGCCTTCATGAGCTGCTGCAGTCCCTGAGCTTTAGGTATACCCACAGTGCTGTAAAGGAGGGAATTCCAGGATTTGGCCAAGGGATAGTGAAGGAACAGCGATACATTTTCAAGTCGGAGCGGTGAGTGACTTGGAGGGGAACCTCCAGGTGGTGGGTTTCCCAAGTATCTGCTGCTCTTGCTCTTCTAGGTGACAGCAGTCGTGGGTTTGGAAGGTGCTGGCCAAGGAACCTTGATGAGTTACTGCAGTGTATCTTGTAGATAGTAAACACAGCAGTGGTAGAGAATTTGAATGTTTATGGAAACATGGAAAATAGGAGCAGTAAGAGGCCATTCGGCCCCCAGAGCTTGCTCCGCCATTCATTATGATCATGGTCGATCTTGCAATAGCCTGATCCCACCTTCCCCCATATCCTTTGATCCCCTTTGCCCGAAGTGCTAAATCTGCAACATTCAGCAGGGGGCAGCAGAGCAGAGCTTCTGATTGGCTGTTCCGGGGAGATTTGCATACATGCAGTGCAGTCAGCGTAAGTTGAAGGTGTACCTGCACAAGTGACCCGAGGAGTTCGACGGAAGGCAAGCATCCAGCAGGGGGCAGCAGAGCAGAGCTTCTGATTGGCTGTTCCGGGAGATTTGCATACGTGCAGTGCGGTCAGCGTAAGTTGAAGGTGTACCTGCACAAGTGACCCGAGGAGTTCGACGGAAGGCAAGCATCCAGCAGGGGGCAGCAGAGCAGAGCTTCTGATTGGCTGTTCCGGGGAGATTTGCATACGTGCAGTGCGGTCAGCGTAAGTTGAAGGTGTACCTGCACAAGTGACCCGAGGAGTTCGACGGAAGGCAAGCATCCAGCAGGGGGCAGCAGAGCAGAGCTTCTGATTGGCTGTTCGGGGAGATTTGCATACGTGCAGTGCAGTCAGCGTAAGTTGAAGGTGTACCTGCACAAGTGACCCGAGGAGTTCGACGGAAGGCAAGCATCCAGCAGGGGGCAGCAGAGCAGAGCTTCTGATTGGCTGTTCCGGGGAGATTCGCATACGTGCAGTGCGGTCAGCGTAAGTTGAAGGTGGTTTGTGAAGGGGCTGTTCTCGAGTGACAGCTGGATGTTGGAAAAGGTTATAAGAGATAGGGTTTATAATCATCTTGAAAAGAACAAGTTGATTAGCGATAGTCAACACGGTTTTGTGAAGGGTAGGTCATGCCTCACAAACCTTATTGGGTTTTTTGAGAAGGTGACCAAACAGGTGGATGAGGGTAAAGCGGTTGATGTGGTGTATATGGATTTCAGTAAGGCATTTGATAAGGTTCCCCACGGTAGGCTATTGCAGAAAATAAGGAAGTATGGGATTGAAGGTGATTTAGCGGTTTGGATCAGTAATTGGCTAGCTGAAAGAAGACAGAGGGTGGTGGTTGATGGCAAATGTTCATCCTGGAGTTCAGTTACTAGTGGTGTACCGCAAGGATCTGTTTTGGGGCCACTGCTGTTTGTCATTTTTATAAGTGACCTGGAAGAGGGTGTAGAAGGATGGGTTAGTAAATTTGCAGATGACACGAATGTCGGTGGAGTTGTGGATAGTGCTGAAGGATGTTACAGGATACAGAGGGACATAGATAAGCTGCAGAGCTGGGCTGAGAGGTGGCAGATGGAGTTTAATGCGTAAAAGTGTGAGGTGGTTCACTTTGGAAGGAGTAACAGGAATGCAGAGTACTGGGCTAATGGCAAGATTCTTGGTAGTGTAGATGAACAGAGAGATCTCGGCATCCAGGTACATAAATCCCTGAAAGTTGCCACCCAGGTTAATAGGGCTGTTAAGAAGGCATATGGTGTGCTAGCCTTTATCAGTAGGGGGATTGAGTTTCGGAGCCACAAGGTCATGCTACAGCTGTACATAACTCTGGTGCGGCCGCTCCTGGAGTACTGCGTGCAGTTCTGGTCACCACATTATAGGAAGGATGTGGAAGCTTTGGAAAGGGTTCAGAGGAGATTTACTAGGATGTTGCCTGGTATGGAGGGAAGGTCTTACGAGGAAAGGCTCAGGGACTTGAGGTTGTTTTCGTTAGAGAGGAGAAAGCTGAGAGGTGACTTAATAGAGACATATAAGATAGTCAGAGGGTTAGATAGGGTGGACAGTGAGAGTCTTTTTCCTCGGATGGTGATGACCAACATGAGGGGACATAGCTTTAAATTGAGGGGTGGTAGATATAGGACAGATGTCAGAGGCAGTTTCATTACTCAGAGAGTAGTAGGGGTATGGAACGCCCTGCCTGCAACAGTAGTAGACTCGCCAACTTTAAGGGCATTTAAGTGGTCACTGGATAGACACATGGATGAAAATGGAATAGTGTAGGTCAGATAGGCTTCAGATGGTTTCACAGGTCGGCGCAACATCGAGGGCCGAAGGGCCCGTACTGCGCTGTAATGTTCTATTTTGTCCTCAACTATTTCCTGTGGTAATGAATTCTATAGGCTCACCACTTTCTGGGTGAAGAAATTTCTCCTCATCCTGTCCTAAATGATCTACCCCGTATCCTCAGACTCTGATACACCCACGAGCAGAAACATCCTTCTTTCATCTGCCCTGTCGTGTCCTGTTAGAATTTTATAGGTTTCTGTGAGATCCCCCCCTCAAACTTCTGAATTCCAGTGAATACAATCCCAATCTTCAACTTCTCCTCATATATCAGTACTGCTATCCCAGGAATCAGTCTGATAACCCTTCCCTGTACTCCCTCTAGAGGAAGAACATCCTTCCTCAGATAAGGAGACCAAAACTTCAAATAATATTTCAGGTGTGGCCTCATCAAGGCCCTGTATAATGGTAGCAATCCACCCTTGCTCCTGTACTCTGGTGCTGGTTTAGAACAGTAGGCTAAACAGCTGGCTTGTAATGCAGAAGAAAGCCAGCAACGTATGTTCAATTCCCGTACCGGCCTTCCTGAACAGGCGCTGGAATGTGGCGACTAGGCGCTTTTAACAGTAACTTCATTGAAGCCTACTTGTGACAATAAACAATTATTATTATTATTATTACTCAAATCCTCTCATTACGCAGGCAAACATGCCATTTTCCTTCTTTATCACCTGCTGTACCTGCATGCTTACCTTCAGTGATTGGTATATGAAGACAGCTGGGTGTCGTTACACATTCCCCTCTCCTAATTTATGGCCATTCAGAGAATATCTACCTTCTAATTTTTGCTACCAGAGTGAATAATTTCGCATTTCTCTAAATGATATTGCATCTGCCATTCATTTACCCACTCACTCAACTTGTCCGAATCACACTGAAGGATCTCTGCCTCCTCCTCACAGCTCACTCTCCCACCCAACTTTGTGTCATCTGCAAATTTGGAGATATTACATTTTGTTTTCTTATCTAAACCTCAGAATCCATTATTTCACACTCCATCTTGATGAAAACATCTACCGTATTATGGTCGCTCATCCCCAAGGGGTCTCGCACAACTAGATTTCCAATGATTCTGTTCTCATTTTACAGTACCCAGTCTAGGATGGCTCAACTCATTGGTCCAGAAAACCATCCCATATACACTCCAGGAATTCCTCCTCTACGGTATTGTACCTAATTTGATTTGCCCAATCTGTATGCAGATTAGAATTTCCCATAATTACAGATGTTCCTTTATCGGATGCATCACTAATCTGTTTAGTGCCATTACCAACAGCACCACTGCAGTTAGAGGGTCTATACACGACGCCCACTAATGTGTTTTTCCCCTTGGTGTTTCTCAGCTCTACCCATACAGATTCCACATTGTTGGAGCTAATATCCTTCCTGAATTTTCTATTTAACCAGAACTGCCACCCCACAGTATTTTCCATTTTGTCTGTCCTTCCTAAATACTGAATACCCTTGGACCTTCAGTTCCCATCCCTGGGCATGTCCAGACCCTTCAGCTATGTCTCTGTAATCCCGATTATGTCATACCTGTTTACATCTATTTGCATAATTAGTTAATCCCCTTTGTTGTGAATACTCGATGTATAAAGGCACAACGCCTTTGAGCTTGTCTTTTTAACGTTACTTGTCTCACTCCCAATATTTTTCACTTTGGCCCTGCTTGAATCTGCCCTTGGTTCCTCTGCCTATCACTTTTCTTATTCCCTTTTCGGTCTTTTGTTTTTGTCCTCCTCATTTGTAGGTTCCAATCCCCTGCCACTTAGTTTAAACCTTCCCCAACCACTCTAGCAAATACGCCCCCGAGGACATCAGTCCCGATCCTGCCCAGGTGTAACCCGTCCCATCCTGAAAATGAAATGAAAACGAGTAGGCTTCAATGAAGTTACTCTGAAAAGCCACTAGTCGCCACATTCCGGCGCCTGTTCAGGGAGGCTGTTATGGGAATTGAACCGTGCTGCTGGCCTGCCTTGGTCTGCTTTTAGCCAGCGATTTAGCCCAGTGTGCTAAACAGCCCCTCCCCTTCACACCATCCCTTCAGACACATATTCATCCGATATATCCTGCTATTTCTGCTGAATAGCATGTGGCACTGGTAGTAATCCTGAGATCAATACCTTTGACATTCAACTTCTCAACTTACTTCCGAACTCCTTGGGTGGGATTCTCCGCTGCGTGATTCTCCATTTTGCCGTCACCCGGGGGTTTCCCGACGCGTGGGGCTGCCCCACAATGGGAAACCCAATTGACTGGACAGCGTAATGAGTAATCCCGCCGACGGATTGGGGCATAAATGTGGCATGGCGGGGCGGAGAATCCAGACCCAATATTCTGCTTTCGGACCATATCACTTTTAAAAAGTATTTCATTGGTAGCGACGTGTACCATGACCACTGACTGTTCACCCTCCACCTCCAGAATGTCCTGCAACCGCTCCAGGATATCCTTGACCCTAGCACCATGGAGTCTTGTTTGCAGCCACAAAAGAGTAATAATCAAGTGGGCTGCTTGTTCTGGATGGTGTCAAGCTTCTTGAGTGTTATTGGAGCTGCACTCATCCAGGCAAGTGGAGAGTATCCCATGCCTCTCCTGACTTGTGCCTTGCAGACTTTGGGGAATCAGGAGGTGAAGTACAGGATTCCCTGCCTTTGATCTGTCCAGGTCGCCACAGTATTAATACGGCTAGTCCAGTTCAGTTTCTGATCAATGGTAACCTCGAGGATGTTGATTGTGAGGGATTCAACGATGGTAATGCCATTGAATTTCAAGAGACGATGGTTAGATTTTCACAGTAACTTAATTGCAGTGTTAATGTAAGCCTACTTGTGACAATAATGAAATATTATAGATCCTCTCTTACCTGGCATTTGTGTGGCGTGATTGCAACTTGCTACTTGTCAGGCAACGCCCGAATATTAGGGCTGGTTTAGCACAGGGCTAAATCGCTGGCTTTTAAAGTAGACCAAGGTAGGCCAGCAGCACGGTTCAATTCCCGTACCAGCCTCCCCGAACAGGCGCCGTAATGTGGCAACTAGGGCCTTTTCAGAGTAACTTCATTGAAGCCTACTTGTGACAATAAGCGATTTTCATTTCATTCATTTCATATTGTCTAGGTGTTGTTGCATTTGGAAATGGACAGCGTCATTATCTGACAAGTCACAAATGGTGCTGAACATTGTGCAGTCATCTACGAACATTCCCACTTCTGACCCGATGATAGAAGGGAGGTCATTGATGAAGCAGCTGAAGATGGTTGGGTCTAGGATACTACCCTTAAGAACTCCTGCAGTGATGTCCTGGAGCTGAGATGATTGACCTCCAACCACCATAACAATCTTCCTTTGTGCCAGGTATGATTTCAGTGGGGAGTTTCCACCCTGATTCTAATTGACTCCAGTTTAGCTCGGGCTCCTTGATGCTATACTCGATCAAATGCTACCTTGATGTCAAGGGTAGTCACTCTCACCTCACGTCTGACATTCAGCTCTTTTGTCCATGTTTGAACCAAGGCTGTAATGAGGACAGGAGCTGAGTGACCCTGACAGAACCCAAACTGGAAGCAGGCTATTGTTGAGTAGGTACCACTTGATAGCACTGATTCCTTCAATCACTTTACGGTGTACCCCTTCCTGAAAGCTTGGTGAGCACAAGGTGACATCCGTGCCATCTATTATGCCTTGGACCTGGGACATCCCAGTGATGGATGCCCAAGCAAACAGGACATCCATGAGTTCATGGATGCATCTGTCAGCTGGAGCTTTTGAGATGCCACACAAGCCATCACTCGAGCCCTGGAATGATCCTGCAGCATAGATGTTCAGGGCTGCGGTGACCTTGATGGCCACCAGGAACGGGTATCCTCCTCTTCCACATGATGCCAAGTCTGGAAGGTAATGGCACAGGTGCCGCACCGGTCCCTTGTTGAGGTGGATCCTCATGCGGCACACGCTGTCCATCCTTTGTTCGAAAGACCAGCGACCCTGTACACCTTGGGCCTTCGCGAGCCTCCTCTCGAGGTCACTCCCTGGTCTGATGGGATGCTGGGTCCTCAAGGTGTTCGGCAAGGCCCTGCACATGGACTACCCCCTCGAGTCTCTGTCGACGCTGCTGCCTATGCCGTCTTCGGCATCTGGCTGCCTAGCCTACCAGCATCACCACTAGAGTAAGTTCCACGGACTCCTAGATATTGCCATCTCTTGCAATACCTTTAAGGGATTTGTGTTTGTGTGAGACAGTGCAGCACGGTGTCGCAGTGGTTAGCACTGCTGTTTCACGGGGCCGAGGTCCCAGGTTCGATCCCGGCTCAGGGTCACTGTTCATGTTGAGTTTGCATCTTCTCCCATGTTTGTATGGGTTTCACCCCCACAACCCAAAGATGTGCAGGTTAGGTGGATTAGTCACACTAAATTGCTCCTTAATTGGAAAAAATGAATTTGGCACCTACATTTTTTAAAAAAGTGTGCGTGTGAGACGAACAACCGGCTGTGTCTTCCACCCTGGGATCCTTCATGTCCCCGAACGTGCCTCCCCTCAAATCTCCCATCTGACATGTTCTGCCCACACACCTGACAACCAGACCCTGTACCCCAGACAACCGCACATAACGTTACCTGGACTGGGTGCACAGTCCCACCTCTGGTCGCGAAGCTGTTCCCGGTGCTGGGGCACAGCCCCTGGGTGTTCGGATGTTGGTTGCTGCGTCAGAGGTGTTGCCTCCCGCAGTGTTCAGACACAGTGCCCAGTGCGATTGGGATGCTGGCTAATAAATTTGACTTGTTACTTGGCACATCTAGCCACTTGGATCCACTTGGGATGTGTGAAGTTCTCATTTAGATACGACTACCAAGTCCCAGTTAACCATAGACTTCAGCCACATGGCCTGAGGCGTCTATAATCAGTGGGAGTTATGGGTGGTCGGTGAGGCAGCCAGGCAGGGGCTCAGGTTGCCTCCCGTATCAGGACCACACAGTCCAGAGGTTGGCATGACGGACCCATGAGTGCTAAAACACCCGTCTCCACCCCCCTCCCCACAAGCCTAGCCCAGGACATGGGCGACCAATCCCCCTGCTCCGCAACCCCCACTTTCCCAGTGGCATGCCATGCCAACCAAGGCTGCCCCCCCTCTTCGCCCAGTGGCTCCCCCACTCACCACCGAGCACAGGGCAACAATCCAAGTGCCCCGGACACTTTGCCTGTGAGCAAACATGGCTACTCAACTCCTCGGGTCCTCACAGCAGCCCTCCCACCAGCTTCATGGTTTTAAAAAGGAGTACTAATCAGCAACCGTTTGACCACTTGCTGGGGAAGCGGTTAGATCACAGTTGGCTGTTGGATAAGCGGTCTGAGTATGGTGCACCCATAAGGGTTTTAAGACAACCCACCAAATTCAGTAAAACCCCCCAACCCCCAACACCCCAGTGGTGTCCCCTGTCCTAAACACGGAATACCCACTGCCAAACACACCCATGGGAATGATGGAAATGAGGCTATGACAGGTGAGGACCTTGAGATGATTGTTATCATGAAGGAGATAGTGATGGGCAAGCTAATTGGGCTAAAGGTAGACAAGTCTCCTGGCCCTGATTCAATGCATCCGAGTGCTAAAAGAGATGGCTAGGGAAATTGCAAATGCACTCGTGATAATTTACCAAAATCCACTAGACTCTGGGGTGGTCCCAGCAGATTGGAAATTAGCAAACGTGACACCACTGTTTAAAAAAGGAGGTAGGCAGAGAGCGGGTAATTATAGGCCAGTGAGCTTGAAATGAAATGAAAATGAAAATCGCTTATTGTCACGAGTAGGCTTCAATGAAGTTACTGTGAAAAGCCCCTAGTCGCCACATTCCGGCGCCTGTCCGGGGAGGCTAGTACGGGAATCGAACCGTGCTGCTGGCCTGCTTGGTCTGCTTTACAAGCCAGCGATTTAGCCCGGTGAGCTAAACTAGCCCCTCCCCTTAACTTCGGTAGTAGGGAAGATGCTGGAATCTATCATCAAGGAAGAAATAGCGAGGCATCTGGATGGAAATTGTCCCATTGGGCAGACGCAGCATGGGTTCACAAAGGACAGGTCATGCATAACTAATTTAGTGGAATTTTTTGAGGCCATTACCAGTGCGGTAGATAACGGGGAGCCAATGGATGTGGTATTTCAAGATTTCCAGAAATCTTTTGATAAGGTGCCACACAAAAGGTCGCTGCATAAGATAAAGATGCATGGCATTAAGGGTAAAGTAGTAGCATGGATAGAGGATTGGTTAATTAATAGAAAGCAAACAATGGGGATTAATGGGTGTTGCTCTGGTTGGCAATCAGTAGCTAGTAGTGTCCCTCAGTGTTGGACCCACAATTGTTCTCAATATACATCGATGATTTGGAGTTGGGGACCAAGGGCAATGTGTCTAAGTTTGCAGACGACACTAAGATGAGTGGTCAAGAAAAAAGTGCAGAGGATACCAGAAGTCTGCGGAGGGATTTGGATAGGTTAAGTGAATGGGCTAGTGTCTGGCAAATAGAATACAATGTTGACAAATGTGAGGTTATCCATTTTGGTAGGAATAACAGCAAAAGGGATTATTATTTAAATGATGAAATATTAAAACATGCAGCTGTGCAGAGAGACCTGGGTGTGCTAGTGCATGAGTCACAAATGTTGGTTTACAGGTGCAACAGGTGATTAAGAAGGCAAATGGAATTTTGTCCTTCATTGCTGGAGGGATGGAGTTTAAGACTAGGGATTTAGGCCCACCAATCCATGGGCGGGCCTGTACTGTGGGGGCACACTATTCTTCCGGACCGGCGGCTGTACCGGTCCACCATTGCCGGTGCGGAGACGAACCCCTCTGCTCATGCGCTGGGATGACGCCAACACACGCTGGCGTTCCCGCGCATGCCCCAACTCCCTTTGGCACCGGTTGGCATGGCACCAAGCCCCTTCCCTGCCGGCCAGCGCGACGCAACCACTCCGGGTCCGGCGTAGCCCCTGAAGGTGCGGAGGATTCCGCACCTTTGGGGTAGCCCGAAGCCCGAGTGGTTCACGCCACTCCTCAGCGCCGGGACCCCCCGCCCCACCGGGATAGGGGAGAATCCTCCCCATGTGTTTGCATCTCCACCCTCCCCTAATGTCTGATCCTCCCCCGAACTCCACAAGTGTCCAACCTAGCCCAGCCTCCCCCGATATCCAACACTGCACCTCCATCCTGACATTGAAATATAGAAATTAGAAGCAGGAGGAGGCCATTCGACCCTTCGAGCCTGCTCTGCAATTCATTATGATTACGGCTGATCATCAAGTTGAATACCCTGATCCCTTTATTCCCAAGAGCTGTATCTAATTCCTTCTTGAAATTACACAACATTTAGCATCAGCTCTTTCTGTGGTAGCAAATTCCACAGATTCATCAACCTCTGGGTGAAGAAATTTCTCTGCACCTCAGTTCTAAAAGGTTTACCCCTTATCCTCAAACTATGACCTCTAGTTCTGGACTCCCCCACCATCGGGAACATTATTTCTGAATCTATCCTGTCTAATCCTATTAGAATTTTGTAAGTTTCTATGAGATCACCTGTTCTAAATTCCAATGAATATAATCCTAACCGATTTAGTCTCTCCTCATCTGACAGTCCCGCCATCCCAGGAATTAGCCTGGTTATTCTTCACTGCACTCCCTCCATAGCAAGATCATCTTTCCTCAGATAAGGACACCAAAACTGCACACAATACACCAGGTGTGGCCTCACCAAGGCCCTATATAATTGCAGTAAAACATCTCTATTGCTATACTCAATTCCTCTTACCATGAACAACATATCAATCAACATACCATTTGCCTTCTTTACTGTCTGCTGTACCTGCGCGTTTACTTTCAGCGATTGATGCATGAGGGCACCAAGGTCTCGCTGTGTATCCACCCATTCAAATAATAATCTGCCTTCCTATCTTTTGGTTTCCGAAGCGGATAACCTCACATTTATCCACATTATACTGCATCTGCCGTGCATTTGCTCACTCACTCAGCTTGTCCAAATCCTATTGAAGCACCTCTGCATCCTCCTCACAGCTCACCCTCCCACTCAACTTTGTATCATCTGCACATTTGGAGATAATACATTTTGCTCCCTCATCCAAATCATTCATATATAATGTGATCAGTTGGGGTCCTAGCACAGATCCCTGCATACCTCACTAGTGACTGCCTGCCATTTATTCCAACTTTTTGCGTCCTGTCTGCTAACTAGCTTTCTATCCATCTCAAGACACTACCCACAATCACTATTAATCTGCTATGTGAGACCTTGTCGAAAGTCTTCTGAAAGTCTAAATAAACCACATCCACCGGTTCTCCTTGCTCAACTCTACCAGTTACATTTTCAAAGAATTCCAATAGATTTGTCAAGCATGATTTTCCTTTCGTAAATCCATGCTGACTTTGTCTGACTACACCATTGCTTTCCAAATGCTGTGTTATGAAATCCTTGATAATGGACTCCAGCAAGTCCCTTCAATTATGTTAGGCTCACTGGTCTATAGTTCCCTGTTTTCTCGCTACCTCCCTTTTTGAATATCGGCGTTATGTTCACTACCCTGCAACCTTGAGGAACCATTCCAAAGAATTTTGGAAAATGACCACCAATGGATCTACTCATTTTAGTGCCTCTTCCTGACGTACTCCGGGATGAAGACCTCTGACACCTGAGGCTCCATCCAACCTACCTCCACCACACTCTGCCCCATCCAGTTTGGCTCTATTTTTTTGAGTCAACAGTATAATCTTTCCATTTTAAAATTCGTAAAACAGCATTGAAAAGCAAGTGTCTTTTAAGATGACACTGCAACTCAAGTTCACCCTCTCAGGCAAATGTGGAGCACAGGTAAGTGCACTTAAAAGTCCTGAAAGTCATAACAACATAAGAATGAAGAGCAGGAGGAAACCATCTGGCCCCTTGAGCCTGTGCTGCCATTCAATAAGATCATGATGTGGAGATCCCGGCATTGAACTGGGTGAGCAATAAGATCATACCCGACCTGTGTGTGGAGTCAGCTCCACTTGCCCGCTCACCATAAGCCTTAATTCCTTCACCGTTCAAAAATCTATCTATCTGTGCCTTGCAAACATTCAACAAGGTAGCCTCAACTGGTTCACTGGGCAGGAATCTAAAGATTAACAACACAGTTCTAATTCTGCTTCCCCTTATTTTGAGGCTATTCCCCCTCGTTCTAGTTTTACTGCCAGTGGAAACAATCTCCCTGCTTCTATCTTAGCTAATCCCTTCATAATTTTATATGTTTCCACAAGATACCCCTCATTCTTCTAAATTCCAATGAGTATAGTCTCAGTCTACTCAGTCTCTCCTCATAACCTAATCCTTTCAACTCTGGAATCAACCCAGTGAATCTCCTCTGCAACCGCTCCAATGCCAGTACATCCTTTCTCAAATAAGGAGACCAAAACTGTACACAGTCCTCCAGGTATGGCCTCACCAGCACCCTATACAGCTGTAACATAACGTCCCTGCTTTTAAACTCCGTCTCTCTAGCAATGAAGGACAAAGAACGAAAGAATGAAGAATGCCAACAGTTCCATCCCCTGACCGCATTTTGGGACATCAGACCATAAGACGGTGCTCCTTCTCCCTGCATATAAGCAGAAACTCAAGCGGGAGAACCAGCTAAGAAGGTTGTGCAGTGCTGGTCCTCGGAAACAGAAGAGCTCCTACGTGACTGCTTAGAGACAGTGGACTGGTCCATATTTAAGAACTCAGTGACCAACTTAAATGAGTCTGCCACCACCATCACAGACTTCATCAGCAAATGTGTGGATGACAGCATGCCAAAGGAAGCAGTATGTACGTTCCCCAACGGGAAACCATGGCTCAATCGCGAGATTGGCCACTACTGAAAGACAGGTCTGAGGCGTTCAAGTCAGGCGACCCTGACCTATGCAAGAAATAAAGGTACGACCTCCGGAAAGCCATCCGAGATGCCAAGAGAGAATATCAAACCAAGCTAGAGTCACAGACAGACACTTGGCGGTTGTGGCAAGGACTAAACAACATAACGGGCTTCAAAGCGAAGCCGATCATTATATCCGGCAACAGCGCACCCCTCGGCGATGAACTCAATGCATTCTATGCTCAGTCCAAGCAGGAAACCAACAATCCGCTGTTGAGTGCCCCAGCAGCCCATAACTCACCCATACCCACCATCATAGCTTCCGAAGTCAGATCGGCCTTCCTGAAAGTGAACCCTCGGAAGGCGACAGGCCCGGACGGGATCCCTGGTCATGCACTCAGAGCCTGCGTGGTCTAGCTGGCAGAAATGTTCGCAGATATCTTTAACCTGTCCCTGCTCCACTCTGAGGTCCCCACCTGGTTCAAGAAGACCACCATCATACCGATGCCAAAGAAGAACCAGGCAACGCGCCTCAATGACTACCATCCGGTGGCCTTGACCTCAGTCGTAATTAACTGCTTTGAGAGGTTGGTCATGAAGTGTATCACCTCCATACTCCCAGAACGCTTTGATCCACTGCAATTCGCTTACCGCCGCAACCGGTCCACAGCAAACGCTATTTCCCTGGCCCTACACTCATACCTAGAGCATCTCGACAACAAGGACTCCTCTTTATTTACTACAGCTCCGCCTTCAACACCATAATCCCAGCCAAGCTCATATCAAAGCTCCAAAACCTAGGACTTGGCTCCTCACTCTGCAACTGGATCCTCGACTTTCTGATCCACAGACCACAACCACAATCAGTAAGAATAAACAACATCACCAGCTCCACAATAGTCCTCAATACTGGGACCCCGCAAGGCTGCATGCTTAGCCCCCTACTCTACTTCCTGTATGTACACGACTGCGTGGCAAAATTTGGTTCCAACCCCATCTGCAAATTTGCTGACGATATGACCATAGTGGGCCGGATCTCGAATAACGACAAGTCAGAATACAAGAGGGAGATAGAGAACCTAGTGGAGTGGTGCAGCGACAACAATCTCTCCCTCAATGCCAGCAAAACTAAAGAGCTGGTCATTGACTTCAGGAAGCAAAGTACTGCACACACCCCTGTCAACATCAACGGAGCCGAGGTGGAGATGGTTAGCAGTTTCAAATTCCTTGGGGTGCACATCTCAAAAATCTGTCCTGGTCCATCCACGTCGACGCTATCACCAAGAAAGCACAATAGCGCCTATACTTCCTCAGGAAACTAAGGAAATACGGCATGTTCACATTAACCCTTACCAACTTTTACAGATGCGCCATAGAAAGCATTCTATCTGGCTGCACCACAGCCTGGTATGGCAACTGCTCGGCCCAGAACCGTAAGAAACTTCAGAGAGTCGTGGACACAGCCCAGTCCATCACACGAACCTGCCTCCCATCCATTGACCCCCATCTACACCTCCCTCTGCCTGGGGAAAGCGGGCAGCATAATCCAGGACCCCTCCCACCCAACTTCCTTACTCTTCTAACTTCTTCCATCAGGCAGGAGATATACAAGTCTGAGAACACACACAAACAGACTCAAATACAGCTTCTTCTCTGCTGTTACCAGACTCCTGAATGACCCTCTTATGGACTGACCTCATTAACACTGCACCCTGTATGCTTCAACCGATGCTGGTGTTACAGAGTTAAATTGTGTGCCTTGTGTTGCCCTATTATGTATTTTCTTTTATTTCCTTTTCTTTCCATGTACTAAATGAACTGTTGAGCTGCTCTCAGAAAAATACTTATCACAGTACCTCTGTACACGTGACAATAAACAAATCCAATCCAAATTCAATTTGCCTTCTTAATTACTTTCTGCACCTGCAAACCAACCTTTTGCAATTCATGATCAAGGACACCCAGGTCCCTCTGCACAGCAGTGTGCTGCAATTTTTTACCATTTAAATAATAGTCCATTTTGCTGTTATTCCTACTAAAATGGGTGATCTCACATTTACCAATATTGTACTCGTGAGCCATTACTTTCCGATACAATGCTCCCTGCCCTGCGAGGGTTAAAGTTTCCCCACGAGTGAAATATAGTGTAAACATTTCGATGATTTAATTTAAAGTCATCGTTCTTACCTTATGCACGAACATTATCTCTCCCGCATAGTGCTGGATAATCCGTTCAACTATAACTTCAATTTCTGACTCAAGGGTTGGTATGTTCAAATTCTGAAATCTAGTACAACAAATTTAACACATAAAGATGCAATCTAATATTTACTATCATAAGTCTCAAACACAATTGCTTCACAATGACTAGTTACTCTTGGTTTTCACTGGGAATAAATGTCTAGAATTAGAATTCTTTTGCAAATTGAGGGATGATAATGGTGAACAACAATTGTTTGGATTACAATCTATTATTGCGGTCAGTGATAAAGCAGAGATGTGCCGCTAACTATGTTTAAAAGTAAAAGTAAAACGAAGTTGCTGTCGTCCCAAATGACCACAGGTTGTTTTTCCCTTCGAAGCATCACAAACTATCTGTCCAGCCAACTGAGCTAAACCAGCCTCAAGTAAGTTCTCTTTGGTAGCCTCTTCAGTAACAGCGGCAACTTGCTCTCCATGGCAGAGCAAATACAGGGTGAGATGACTATGGAGAGGCCTCTTAGGTACAATTCCAGTGAATCTGTGCTTCTGTTAACATCATGTGCTGAAAGCACACCCCTTGGTGGTCTGTCTTCAGCTCAGTAAAAGTGTTAATCACTTCATTTTTTTCACCCATATTAATTTTTAGCTGCCCTCACCCTTTGTTCTTCTCCCACATCAACGAAACTGAGGAACCAGAGTGTTGGGTTGAGGAAGGAGTGGGTGCATAATGGGAGGTTATGTTGACATTCCTGCTAATTTGAAGGGAGCTAATTGAAGGGCATTACTGGACATACTAAAAGCAGCTTTATATGTATCATGAAAATATAGAGGTAAGTACTGGGCAATCAGCCATAATCTATAGGAACGCGGTTTCCGGCAATATCAGCAGCAAAGGCTGCACTGGCTGGCTTTCATGCAATTCCAGATTAAGTTGATTCAGTCCCCAGAAATTATGGTTCCCTTACAGTCCTCAATAACAGCAACAACTAACATTGCGGCACTTGTCTTAGTATATTTCTATTTCTACCGACGATGCATGACAATATTCATCAAACACAATGGTCTATTGATACATTGCATGTACCCTCAATCTCCATTCTCCTTATGGTTTGAAAAAAATCATGTACTTCATGGTTCCACCAGGATTGTACTTCATGGTTCCACCTGGACACCACAGCGGGATTCTCCGAACCCCTGCCGGGTTGGAGAATCACTGGGGGGCAGCGTGAGTCCCACCCCCGCCGTCCGCCGAATTCTCCAGAATCGGAGATTTGGTGGGGGCGAGAATCGCACCACGCCGGTCGGCGGCCGCTCACTGCGGCCCCCCGGCGATTCTCCGACCCGCGATAGGCCGAAGTCCGGCTGGTTTTTTGTCAGATTAGACTAGGTCCCTTACCGGCGGGACCTGGTCGTGCGGGCAGGGTCCTGGGGAGGGCGCGGGGCGATCTTGCCCCCACGGTGGACTGGTCCACGATCGGGGCCCACCGATCCACGGGCAGGCCTGTGCCATGTGGGCACTCTTTTCCTATGCGTCAGCCGTGTCACCCTCCGCGATGGCCGACGCCTAGGTGAACACACTCCCACGCACGCGCGGACTCACGCCGGCCGGCCGAGTCCCTTCAGCCCCAATGGAGTGGCGCCAAAGGCCTTCCACGCCAGCCGTCAGGGCGCAAACCAGTCTGCCGCCGGCCTAGCCCCTGAAGGTATGGAGGATTCTGCACCTCTGGGGCGGGCCGACGCCGGAGTGGTTCACGCCACTCTGTCCCACCGGGACCCCCCGCCTCGCCGGGTACGGGGGAATCTCGCCCCACATGTCACAGGAATGAAATCATTGAAACAATTGCCTCAATTTCAATCTCACCAACCTCTGCCATTTCTGGACAGGATATGGCCATAAGGGCTGTTATATTACACTTTGTGGTAATATGTCATTACTCTTTGCCTCATATTCCAGAATAATATGATGGTGTGATGATCAAGAAATCACCAATTTAATAGAAGTAGAATTTTTTTTTAAATTTAGGTACCCAGTTCATTTTTTCCAATTAATGGGCAATTTAGCGTGTTCAATCCACCTATCTGGCACATCTTTTGGGTTGTGGGGGCGAAACCCATGCAAACACAGGGAGAATGTGCAAACTCCACACGGAGAGTGATCTAGAGCCGGGATCAAACCTGGGACCTCGGCGTTGTGAGACTGCAGTGCTACCACTGCGCCACCATGCTGCCCTGCACCAATCATTAACTTTTTTTTTTTTTAAATCATTTTTATTGAGAAATCTTGATTTTATACAACATTGACGCACCTTAGTAAAATACCGAAAATAACAATAATATTAACAATCATATACATTTGCCCCATCCCCATGAACAACCCAGCATTTTAACAACAATGCATATTAACACACTATAAAGTTACAGAATAAACACTACAATAATGCACCCCCCCACCCCCCGGGTTGCTGCTGCTATTGACCCAGTTACCTATCTCTGAGCCAGGAAGTCCAAAAAAGGCTGCCATCGTTTATAGAACCCTTGTATTGATCCTCTCAGGGCAAATTTGACCTTTTCCAATTTTATAAATCCCGCCATGTCACTGATCCAGGTTTCCACACTTGGGGGCCTTGCATCCTTCCATTGTAACAGAATCCTTCGACGGGCTACTAGGGACGCAAAGGCCAGGACACCGGCCTCTTTCGCCTCCTGCACTCCCGGCTCTACCGCAACTCCAAAAATCGCGAGTCCCCACCCTGGTTTGACCCTGGATCCAACCACCCTCGACACCGTCCCCGCCACCCCCTTCCAGAATTCTTCCAGTGCTGGGCATGCCCAGAACATATGGGCGTGGTTCGCAGGACTCCCCGAACATCTGGTGCACCTGTCCTCACCCCCGAAGAACCTACTCATCCTAGTCCCGGACATGTGGGCCCGGTGCAGCACCTTAAATTGGATGAGACTAAGCCTCGCACATGAGGAGGAAGAGTTGACTCTCTCCAAGGCATCCGCCCAAGTCCCGTCCTCTATCT
Organism: Scyliorhinus canicula; assembly: GCF_902713615.1. Lineage (NCBI taxonomy): Eukaryota > Metazoa > Chordata > Chondrichthyes > Carcharhiniformes > Scyliorhinidae > Scyliorhinus > Scyliorhinus canicula. Next base: position 8,070,001 of record NC_052151.1, on the reverse strand, counting down.
GCTCCCCGAGTTCCTCCTCCCATTTAGCCTTCAGCTCCTCCACTGCCAACTCCTTCACCTCCTGCATTACCTTATAGATGTCAGACACCTTCCCCTCTCCTACCCACACCCCCGAAAGCACTCTGTCCATCGCCCCCTTCGAGGGCAGCAAAGGGAATCCCTCTACCTGTCGCCTAGCAAACGCCTTTACCTGCAGGTATCTGAACATGTTCCCCTGGGGAAGGCCAAATTTATCTTCCAGTTCCCCCAGGCCCGCAAACCTCCCGCCAATAAACAGGTCCCTCAATTTGCTGATGCCCGCCCTTTGCCACCCCCTGGGTCCCCCATCCGTGTTCCCCGGGATGAACCGATGGTTGCCACCCAGTGGAGCCTCCATCGAGCCCCCTGTTTCCCCCCGATGCCGTCTCCATTGTTCCCAGATTCTTAGGGTCGCCGCCACCACCGGGCTCGTGGTAAACCTCTTAGGGGAGAGCGGCAATGGTGCCGTTACCATGGCACCCAGGCTCGGACCTCTACATGACGCCATCTCCATTCTTTTCCACGCCGCCCCTCCCCCCTCCATCACCCATTTACGCACCATTGACACATTGGCTGCCCAATAGTACCCCAGAAGGTTGGGCAGTGCCAGCCCACCTCCATCCCTTCCTCGCTCCAGGAACACCCTCCTCACTCTCGGAGTCCCATGTGCCCACACAAAACTCAGAATACTGCTAGTCACTCTCCTAAAGAAGGCCCTGGGGATAAATATGGGCAGGCACTGAAAAAGGAACAAGAACCTCGGAAGCACTGTCATTTTGACGGACTGCACCGTCCCCGCCAACGACAATGGCAGCATGTCCCACCTCCTGAACTCCTCCTCCATCTGATCTACCAGCCTGGTAAAGTTATGCTTGTGGAGAGTGCCCCAGTCCCTGGCCACTTGCACCCCCAGGTACCTAAAGCTCTCCCCTGCCCGCCTAAGCGGGAGCCTACCAATTCCTTCCTCCTGGTCTCCAGGGTGCACCACAAACACCTCGCTCTTGCCTAAGTTTAATTTATAACCTGAGAAGGTCCCAAACTCGGCTAGTAACTCCATCACTCCCGGCATCCCTCCCACCGGGTCCGCCACATACAGTAACAGGTCGTCGGCATACAACGACACCCTATGTTCCTCTCCACCTCGCACCAAGCCTCTCCACCTCTCTGAATCTCTCAATGCCATCGCCAGCGGCTCGATTGCCAGTGCAAACAACAAGGGGGACAAGGGGCAACCCTGCCTGGTCCCTCGGTAAAGCCGGAAGTACTCCGACCTCCTCCTATTCGTAGCCACGCACGCCATCGGGGCCTCATATAACAGCCTTACCCATCTAATGAACCCTTCACCAAATCCAAACCTCCCCAACACCTCCCATAGGTACCCCCACTCCACTCTATCGAAGGCCTTCTCCGCATCCAGTGCCACCACTATCTCTGCCTCCCCCTCAATCGCCGGCATCATAATGACATTCAGCAATCTCCGCACATTCGTGTTCAGCTGCCTTCCCTTTACAAAACCTGTCTGCTCCTCGTGCACAACCCCTGGCACACAGTCCTCTATCCTGGTGGCCAGGATTTTTGCCAGCACCTTAGCGTCCACGTTGAGGAGAGATATGGGCCTGTATGAACCACACTGCTGGGGGTCCTTGTCCTTCTTTAAAATTAACGAGATCAGCGCCCGTGACATCGTCGGGGGCAAAGTCCCCCCCTCCCACGCTTCATTGAGTGTTCGCACCAGCAAGGGGCCCACTAGATCCACAAACTTTTTATAAAATTCCACCGGGAACCCATCCGGCCCCGGTGCCTTCCCTGACTGCATCTGCCCGATCCCCTTAACTAGCTCCTCCAGCTCAATCGGCGCACCCAACCCCTCCACCTTCTCCTCCTGCACCTTCGGGAAAGAAAGCCCGTCAAGGAACCTCTCCATTCCCCTCCTCTCCCCCGTTGGCTCTGACCGGTACAGTTCCCCGTAAAAATCCTTGAAGACCTCATTCACCTCTACCCCCTTCCGCACCACATTCCCACTCTTATCTCTCACTCCAGCAATCTCCTTAGCCGCATCCCGCTTACGCAGCTGATGAGCCAGCATCCTACTCGCCTTTTCACCATGTTCGTACACTGCCCCTTGTGCCTTCCTCCAGTGTGCCTCCGCCTTTCTAGTGGTCAGCAAATCAAATTTAGCCTGCAGGCTGCGCCTCTCCCCCAACAGTCCCTCCTCTGGTGCCTCTGCATACCTCCTGTCCACCTCCAGCATCTTTCCCACCAGTCTATCCCTCTCACTCCTCTCGCTCCTCTCCCTGTGTGCCCGGATGGATATCAGCTCCCCACGAATTACTGCCTTCAGGGCTTCCCAGACCATCCCCACCTGAACCTCCCCCGTATCATTCACCTCAAGGTACCCCTCAATACTTGCCCGGACCCTCCTACACACCTCCTCCTCCGCCAACAACCCCACATCCAACCGCCACAACGGACGTTGGTCTCGCACCTCTCCCATCTCCAACTCTATCCAATGCGGAGCGTGGTCGGAGATTGCAATGGCCGAATACTCGGCCTCCTCCACTCTCGGAATCAGTCCCCTACTCACCACGAAGAAATCTATCCGAGAGTAGACCCTATGTACGTGGGAGAAGAAAGAGTACTCGCGTGCCCTCGGCCTTACAAACCTCCATGGATCCACCCCACCCATCTGGTCCATAAACCCTCTCAGTACCTTGGCCGCCGCCGGCCTCCTACCCGTCCTAGAGCTGGACCGATCCAGTGAAGGATCCAACACCGTATTAAAGTCCCCCCCTATGATCAGACCTCCCGCCTCCAGATCCGGGATCCGTCCCAACATACGCCTCATAAAGCTCGCATCGTCCCAATTTGGGGCATACACACTAGCCAGTACCACCTTCTCTCCTTGTAGCCTGCCCCTAACCATCACAAACCTACCCCCCTTATCCGCCACCACCTCCGATGCCTCAAACAACACATTTTTCCCCACCAGAATCGTCACTCCCCGGTTCCTCACATCCAACCCCGAGTGGAAAACCTGCCCCACCCATCCCTTCCTCAGGCGGACCTGGTCCGCCACCCTCAGGTGGGTCTCCTGAAGCATTGCCACATCCGCCTTTAGCCCCTTCAGGTGAGCCAGTACCCTCGACCGCTTCACCGGCCCATTCAACCCTCTCACATTCCAGGTGACCAACCGGATCAGAGGGCGTCCCGCCCCCCTCCCCCGTCGGCTAGCCATAGCCCGTTGACTGCCCGCCCCAGGCCAGCACCCCCTGCTCGACCCCGTCCCCATAGCGACAACCCCTCACCTCTGTCCCCCCAGCCCCCACCAGCTCCTTCTTGACCCTACCAGCAGCAACCCGGTATTCCCCTTTCCCCCCCTCCCTTCCCCCCCAGGCTAGGAACCCTCCCAGCCGCGAACCGTCCTCCATTGTACTTCCGTGGGTCAGCTAACTTCTGCTGACTCCCGCCAATAGCCCGACCCCTCCCGAAGTGGGATCATCCCCCAATCTATCCCTCCTCCTGGCACCGCTCCAGCGCGGGGAAGAACCAGTTAAGGCCCCGCCTCCCCCGTCACCATCTCCACCCCCCAGCCCCGCAGCACGGGAAACCAGAGGAAAGCCCGCGCTTTTGCACTGCCCCACCACACCCTTCTGACGCAGCTCCCAAATATCAGCCCCACTCCATACCCCCACTCCGGCATAGAATACAACATACCCCCCGACCCTCCCCTCAAGATACACAGCCCAGACAATGTCCCACAGCACAAAAACAAAAACATAGCAGAACAACCCCTCCGTAAATAACCATATCAAAATTGCAAAAGTACTAAAACAAGAAGAAAACAACAGAAGAAAAAGAGAACACAGCAACAGCAGAATCCAGCACTAATATCTTACAGCCGACCTCGCAACCCCTAACCCCTAGTTCAAGTCCAGTTTCTCCGTCCGCACGAAGGCCCACGCCTCCTCCGGGGAATCGAAATAATGGTGCCGGTCCAAATAAGTTACCCACAGGCGCGCGGGCGGCAACATTCCGAAGTTTATCTTTTTTCTATAAAGCACCTCTTTCGTCCGATTAAATCCGGACCGCCGCTTAGCCACCTCCGCACTCCAGTCCTGGTAGATCCGCACTACCCCATTCTCCCAATTGCTGCTCTTCACCTTCTTGGCCCAGCGCAGCACGCACTCCCGATCACTGAACTGGTGGAACCTCACCAGCACCGCACGCGGGGGTTCATCTTCCTTGGGCCTCCTGGCCAGCACCCTGTGCGCTCCCTCCAGCTCCAAGGGCAGATGGAGAGATCCGGCCCCCACTAGCGAATTCAGCATTACAGCCACATAGGCTGTCAGGTCCGATCCCTCCAGCCCCTCTGCAAGGCCCAAGATCCGCAGGTTTTTCCGCCTCATGCGGTGATCCAGCTCCTCAAAGCGTTCCTGCCACTTCTTGTGGAGTGCTTCGTGCCCCTCCACCTTACTCACGAGGACCACGGCCTCCTCCTCTCGTTCAATGGCCTGCGTCTGCAACTTCATGATGGCAGCACCCTGGGTGGACTGAATCTCTGACAGCCTTCTGTTTGTTTCCTGCAGAGAGCTCAGTACTTCATCCTTGAATTCTTTAAAGCAGCGCAGGAGATCAGTTTGTTGTTCCTGGGCCCAGAGTCTCCATTCCTCTGGAGCTCTGTCGGTGGCCATCTTGGATCCCTTCCCCCGTTTTTTCTGAGGAGCTGCTGCTGTTTTTTCCCCCTTTCCACTCTGAGTTCGAGTCATGGACTGCAGGGAAAGTCGTTCAGCACACCTTCCCCCACCGGGAGACGTCGAAAAATTTCCGTTTTGGGCTCTCAAAAGAGCCGAAAAATCTCTTTAAAACGGGAGCTCCCAAATGTGTGGCTTACTGATCCATCACAGCCACCGGAAGTCCACCAATCATTAACTTGAAGCAAAATTGATTTATTGAATAACGATTAAATTAAATTGAGGTCGCACACACTCTACTGAGCAGTAACAATTAATAGAGTAAGACTGAGTGTGTTAAACTATATTCTATGATTAAGCATTAACTAATGAATGCCACGTGCTAATTCTCTCTAACCTAAACTAGTCCTTGAGTTGTGATCTCCTCTGCTATCACTACCCAAGATTCCCAGAGCCTTGATATTTATACTGAGAACTGGTGGTGCCCTCTAGAACATAAGAACTAGGAGCAGGAGTAGGCCATATGGCCCCTTGAGCCAGCTCCGCCATTCAATGAGATCATGGCTGATCTTTTGTGGACTCAGCTCCACTTTCCGGCCCGAACACCATAACCTTTAATCCCTTTATTCTTCAAAAAACTATCTAGCTTTATCTTAAAAACATTTAATGAAGGAGCCTCAACTGCTTCACTGGGCAAGGAATTCCATAGATTCACAACTCTTTGATTGAAGAAGATCCTCCTAAACTCAGTCCTAAATCTACTTCCCCTTAGTTTAAGGCTATGCCCCCTAGTTCTGCTTTCACCCACCAGTGGAAACAACCTGCCCGCATCTATCCTATCTATTCCCTTCATAATTTTATATATTTCTATAAGATACCCCCCGCATCCTTCTAAATTCCAATTAGTACAATCCCAGTCTACTCAACCTCTCCTCGTAATCAAACCCCCTCAGCTCTGGGATTAACCTAGTGAATCTCCTCTGCACACCCTCCAGTGCCAGTACGTCCTTTCTCAGCTAAGGAGACCAAAACTGAACACAATACTCCAGGAATGGCCTCACTAACACCTTATACAATTGCAGCAGAACTTTCCTAGTCTTAAACTAAATCTCTCTAGCAATGAAGGACAAAATTCCATTTGCTTTCTTAATCACCTGTAAACCAATGTTTTGCGACTCATGCACGAGCACACCCAGGTCTCTCTGCACAGCAGCATTTTTTAATATTTTATCATTTAAATAATAATCCCTTTTGCTGTTATTCCTACCAAAATGGATAACCTCACATTTGTCAACATTGTATTCCATCTGCCAGACACTAACCCATTCACTTAACCTATCCAAATCCCTCTGCAGACTTCTGGTATCCTCTGCACTTTTTGCTTTACCACTCATCTTAGTGTCATCTGCAAACTTGGACACATTACCCTTGGTCCCCAACTCCAAATCATCTATGTAAATTGTGAACAATTGTGGGCCCAACACTGATCCCTGAGGGACACCACTAGCTACTGATTGCCAACCAGAGAAACACCCATTAATCCCCCCTCTTTGCTTTCTATTAATTTACCAATCCTCTATCCATGCCCACTACTTTACCCTTAATGCCATGCATCTTTATCTCATGCAGCAACCTTTTGTGTGGCACCTTGTCAAAGGCTTTCTGGAAATCCAGATATACCACATCCATTGGCTCCCCATTGTAACCACTCTGGTAATGTCCTCAAAGTATTCCACTAAATTAGTTAGGCACGACCTGCCCTTTATGAACCCATGCTGCATCTGGGCTAGGGTTTGTATTACACTGTCATGTAATAATTAACCCTTTGGTGTTATGCCTATATACATATCATTACAAGGGCTTCTAAGTAAAATTCGAAAGTCAAGATCAATGACATAATTGGTAACTTAACTTAACCTTAATTGCAGATTTGATGAGGTCAACAACAAATTAGGGTATGAGAACTGAATGAGAACATAATCTTTCCTGACATGCTTTCACTCTTGAAACCAGTGGGAAGCTCCTTTCTACATTGGGATTATATGGATGTAGCATTGCTTTAGTAACAAATATGATGTTCGTCCAATAAGATTAGCTTGGGTAACTGTCTGTGCGGAGTCTGCACATTTTCCCCATGTCTGCGTGGGTTTCCTCCAGGTGCTCTGGTTTCCTCCCACAAGTCCCGAAAGATGTGCTGTTAGGTAATTTGGACATTCTGAATTTTCCCTCCGTGTACCTGAACAGGCGCCGGAGTGTGACGACTGGGGGATTTTCACAGTAACTTCATTGTAGTGTTAATGTAAGCCTACTTGTGACAATAAAGATTATCATTATTATAATAGAACACTGACATGTGTGGCGGGCTAGGGCTTAACAACTTCAAAGTATGTTGTGAAGTCCACCTGACCTACAACTGTTTATTGATTTTGGTTGTGATGAGCACAAGAGTCTGCCTTTCAGGTGTTATTCAACTAAGTTCTTTGGCGCTTTTAATCAAAAAACAAGCTTTATTCCATGAATTTAGTTAACATTTGTATCAACACACACAGTAAGATTTTTTTTTAAACTACAAACTTACAGACCCCACACAGCTACAGTAATCTATGTATAACCCTTCTGAATTCCCCTTTAACTGTTCCAATTCAATAACAAAATCCAAGTAAAACCAGAAACCCATTTTCAAAGGTGTGGCCCAGCACACAGCTGCATTCTTACTGGTATAAGACTTGTTAGTGATACTCTGTTCCCCTTTTCAAACTGCAGGTTTGAATTCCTTCCAGAAAGCAATTATCTCTTTTAAGTTATCAAGCAGCCTGGAAACAGCTTTTAAAATGAAGATAGAAAGACATTTATTTAAACCTGTGCAGTTCAAAACCAGTCTAAACCCAAAGCTAAAGTAAAACTCACAGAGCCACAGTTCAGCTCCACCCATACAATGAAATCACTGAAGCCATGTGACAAGACAAAAACATTCCTTGAAGGGACACTCCCATGACACATGACAATGATCATTAAATCAAATGTTTCAAGCTAACGATGGAAAAGGACAGTCCAGAGTAATGAAAAATAACTGTGGGAACACCAACTTCAATGCAATAAGAGCATATCTGAGCCAAATAAATAGACTGTCAGGAAAATACTTACCTGAATAGGCTATCTAAAAGAAGAGATAATTTGGGCGCAATCAAGGTATATTCCCTCAAAAGGGAAAGGGAGGGTAAACAAATGAGATAGAAATTAAGACAAAGAAGAAGTGTCCTTTATTAAAATTAATTTTACAGGTTGTCGACATCGCTGGCGAGGCCAGCATTTATTGCTCATCTGCAATTGCTCTTCAGAAGGTAGTAGAGCACTGCCTTCTTGAACCGCTGCAGTTCCTGTGGTGGAGGTACATGTACAGTGCTGTTAGGGTGTAGAGTAGAAACTACAATTGAAAGAAACCTGAACACAAATGGTTCAGTGGAGGGGTGAAAAAGCAAATAAGAGAAGCAGAGAGTGTGAATAGAGACAGGCAGTTCCCATAAACATGCCGTGGTGTGACCTCAATGAAGTTCTGAGTGTGTGATGAGCTGAGGAACTTCGGTGAAAAGGGGAGGCAGGTACTCATTTGCTTTTTCTAACTTCATGACCCTGTAGGAATTGAGGAAGAAGATTGCTGTTTGTTGGGTATTTGATGAATATACGTTTTGATATAGTACAGGTATTTGTGATAAAGTTAATTAAACACATAATTAACACTAAATAATTGGGAAACAAATTAAGTGCATCATTCTAACATATAAGGATGGCAGGACAAGTGATGTCAAAGCTGCAACATGTGAGAGCTCATGGATACCAGTAAAATTCAGGCATGCCTTCCTGTATTCTTCATTGAACCAGGGTTGATCCCCTCATTTGGTAGTAATGATAGAAGACGGGATATGCCGGGCCATGAGATTACAGATTGTGGCTGAGTACAATTCTGCTGCTGCTGATGGCCCACAGTGCCTCATGGATGCCCTGTAAAGACTTGCTAGATCTGTTCTGAAACCATCCTATTTAGCACGTTGCAAGGGCTGCTCAACAGAATGTGAAGACGGGACTTTGTCTCCACAAGGACTGTGCTGTGGTCACTGCCATCGATACTGCCATAGACAGATGCATCCGAGGCAGGCAGGTTGGTGAGCATGAGGTGTATGTTTTTCCTCTCTTGTTAGTTCCCTCACCACCTGTCGCAGAACCAGTCTGTCAGCTATGTCCATTATGACTCGGACAGCTTGGTCAGTAGTGGTGTTACAGAGCCACTCTGGTGGATGTTGAAGTCCTCCACTCAGAGTACATTCTTGCCAGCCTCAGTGCTTCCTCCAAGTGGTGTTCAACATGGAGGAGTACTTATTCATCAGCTGATGGTGGAGGGGCTAAAGGGATATGGGCAACAGGTGGGGAGGTGGATTTGATACCAGGGAGAGATCAGCCATGATCTTATTGAATGGCGGAACAAACTATAAGGGCTGAATTGCTTACTTTTGCATATAATTTCTATGTTCCTATGTAATCAGCAGGAGGTTATCTTGCCCATGTTTGATGGAAGCCATGACACCTCATGGGATCCAGAGTTCATGTTGAGGACTCCCAGCGATACTCCGTCCTGTCTGTACACCATTGTGCCATCTTCTGTGTGGAGTCCGCCCTGCCAGTGGAACAAGACATCCCCAGGGATGTGATAGTGGTGCCTGGGACGTTATCTGTAAGGTATGACTCCGTCAGTATGACTATGGTCAGGCTGTTGCTTGACTAGTCTGTGAGACAGATCTCCCAATTTTTGCACAAGGTTAGTGAGGAGGACTTTGCAGGGTCAACAGGGCATGTTTGGCATTGTTATTTCTGGTGCCAAGGTCGATGCCAGGTGGTCTGTCCACTTTGTTTCCTTTTTCTTGACTTTGATACAACTGGCTGGTGTAGTGATATGTCTGTGAATAAGATTGTATGCAGATAGCAATGCGTCCTCCAACCAGCTGGTGGTGTCAGACTTTGGTCACGTGTTGTAGCACACTCACCAGTTGGTAGTAAGAGATACACAAGACAGTCCACATTGGCTAGTTCCAGAGCAACCTAGTCTGTATAGCATTCTGCACGTTATCCTTCCACATGTTAACTAATAAATCATCATTCTAAGGAACGCATCAACAGATCTGTGAGTATCATTGCGACAGCAAGACAACAGAACACAACATGGTACCAGGTCTCTTGAATATTTAAGGAAATAGCAGAAAAGACAAAGAAAAATTGGCTGAAAAACGAAACAGAAGAAGGAAGATTCTGCAACCAACCTGGTAAACTATGGTCTGTGGTGACTCAACACAATAAAAGACGGTGAATCTCAAGATGGAGAGTTTAAAGGCACCCCACCTGCTTTGCGTATCTGGTAATAGAGGTAAAAACTGGAGCACCTTCAAACAGCAGGCACAGCTTAACGGCAGGCACAGCTTAACGAGAGGCGCACTGCGTAGCTGCTTACGGTGGCAGGTCCACAAGCTATTGATAGCTATAATTTATTTGCTTTTGATAGCGAAGGGAAAAGCAAAAGATCAAGTGATAGATTATTCGGTATTGCTCTCCCAAAAAGAATGAGATATTTGAAAGATATATTTTATGTACATGTATCCAGTGACCTGGCGAATCTTTCAACAGTTTTGTCACTGACTTGAGGCTGAAGGCCCAGTCCTGCAATTTCCGTAATCTAATATCTTCAATGATCCACGAACATACAGTATTTGGCATTTCAAATGACAAGCTCCGTGAGAGATTGCTGCAAGAGGAAGATTTGGTATTGAAAAAGCAATTAAGAGTTGTCATGTGACCCCCCGGGGAATATGTTCAGGTATATTCAGGTCAAGGCGTTTGCTACGCGACAGGTGGAGGGGTTCCCTTTGTTGCCCCCGTGGGGGGTAAGGGATAGGGTGCTTTCAGGTGTGTGGGTCGGGGATGGGAAGGTGTTTGACATCTACCAGGTAATGCAGGAGGTGGGGGAGGCGTCGGTAGAGGAGCTGAAGGCTAAGTGGGAGGTGGAGCTGGGGGAGCAGATTGAGGAGAGGACATGGGCGGACGCCCTGGAGAGGGTGAACTCCTCCTCTTCATGTGCGAGGCTTAGTCTCATCCAGTTCAAGGTGCTGCACCGGGCCCACATGTCCAGATCTAGGATGAGTAGGTTCTTTGGGGGCGAAGACGAGTGCGTCAGGTGTTCGGGGAGTCCAGCAAACCATGCCCATATGTTCTGGGCATGCCCGGCACTGGAGGAGTTCTGGAAGGGGGTGGCGAGGACGGTGTCGAGGGTGGTGGGATCCAGGGTCAAGCCAGGCTGGGGACTCGCGGTATTTGGGGTTGGGGTGGAGCCGGGAGTGCAGGAGGCGAAAGAGGCCGATGTCTTGGCCTTTGCGTCCCTAGTAGCCCGGCGGAGGATCTTGCTGCAGTGGAAAGATGCGAGACCTCCGAGCGTGGAGACCTGGATTAATGACATGGCGGGATTCATTCAGATGGAGAGGGTCAAATTCGCCCTGAGGGGGTCGGTACAAGGGTTCTTTAGGAGGTGGCAGCCTTTCCTCGACTTTTTGGCTCAACGATAAGGTACTAGGTCAGCAGCAGCAGCAACCCGGGGGGGAGGGGGGGAAAGGGGGGAAAGGGGGGGAGCATTTAGGGGGATAGTGTTTAAGTTAATTTGCTTATTGTTAATTTATTTTATTGTTTATTGGGGTTGGGGGGGATGGGGGGGGGTTGCTATATGCGTTGTTACGGGTGCCAGTGGGTGTTTATTACTATTATTGTTATTGTTATTATTGTTTTGTTGATATATATTTTTCAAAAAATTCCAATAAAAATTATTTTTTAAAAAAAGTTGTCATGTGAGTGAATTGGCTGCACAGCAAATCAGCTTGAAACATTTTTGCGCCAACATGGAGGAAGATGGCAGCGCCATTAGCACTGTGACGCAGGTCAATAAGGAATGTGGTCTCAGGGCGGACGGCTATTTTAAGCGGCCGAGCGGGTCCGCCACCTTATGCCATAAGTGTGGCAACCAACATGGCCCATGGTAATGTCCAGCAGATGGAAAAGTATGCATGTGCTAACTAATAAAATCATTCTAAGTAACTGATTAACAATTCTGTCAGCATCATTGCTACAGCATGAAAACAGAGCACGACAGTTGGCTTGCAAGGCCATTTCAGAGAGCATTTAAGAGTCAGCATATTGCTGTGGATCTGGAGTCACATATCGGTCAGGTGTGGACTGCAGATTTCCTTCCCTCTGTTATGGGCCAGGGTTTAGGAAACTCCAAAGTATATCATGGGGTTTACCTGACCAACAACTTTTAATAGATTTTAGTTATGAGGAGCACAAGAGCCTACTTTCCAGGTGTTATGCAACAGAGACCTTAAGTATTTTTAAACAAAACAATGTTTATTCTATGAATTCAGTTAACATTTTATAAACATACAGTAAACATTTTATCAACTACCAACACAACTACCCCCACAGATACTCTATATGTAATCCTTAATAACTTTCCTAACAACATCCATAAGCCAAACCCCTTTTTAACAACAGTAGGTATAAATTCTTTACACAAGACAGTTATCACTGTTAAATTATCAAGTAATCTGGACAACTTTTAACATACAGAGAGACAAAATGCACCTTCCTTGTCTGAATTCAGCTTTCTACTGCCTAAAATGACAGCAAAACACAAAACCACAAACAGCTTCCAGCACAAAAAGAAAGTAAAAGCCAGAGACACAACCCAGCTCCACCCACACAACAACATTACTGCTGCTATTTGGTAAACACCAATTTATTAAAGGTACACTCCCATGACACCTAAAGGACATTTGTGAACCAGCAGGACTTTTATCACAATCGGCAATGTTTGAAGACCATCATTAGACATTTAATTCCCAATATTTGTTGGATTCAGTTTCCACCATCTCCCATGGAGGGATTCAAACCTACATCCCCAAAGTATTACCCTGGTTCTCAGGATCACTGGTCCAGTGACAAAATCACTCAGCCATTGCTTCCCCCTAGTTTTCCCTCATAATCTAACTTTCCCCTCTTATTAATCATTTAATCCATCCTTTTTTTCAATCAATGTCCAATCTAACACTGCTAGAATTTGGCACAGATTTACAGTAAAAACCACTCCTGTGTCGAGGATATTGGAAACTTCCCAATAATATTTGTTTTCACCTCCCGTGGGTCCATTTGTCCATGCCCAATTGTATCCTACCATCCATCTTCGGGTAATTTTGCATTTTTTCCTTAGATTGGAGACTCCTCCCCTTGAAAGTTTTCTTTCTTATTGTAGTGTGTCTATGTTACAATTGCAAAATTGCAGTGCATGATTGTGCCACTGATTAGTCTCCATTTTGGGAGCAGAGCACCCTCCAAAAATTGAACTCTATGGCTTGCACTCAGCTCTTAATAAAACAGTGACAACATAGGTTTAGCCCCCAAAACAAGAGGCAAAGGTAACAGTTCTTAAAGGGAAACATTTCTTAAAGGGAATCTCCCACGCCACCTCCCCCCAAGAAAAAAAAATCAACTTCAAAGATTGTTTCATTTTTCACCTTTTCACTTGCTCATTAATAACAATTGACAATAAACATACATTTTTTAATGGGATTTTCCAAACTCACTTTTACCACCAAACCCGTCTCTTGAAGTTGATCGAATAACTCCATCAGATGTTTCAAATGTTCTTTCATGTCTGACTAAAAATCACCAGATTGTCTATGTATGCCATGCAATTGGGTAATCCTGAAATTATTTTGTTAGTTAATCGTTGAAATGTAGCTGGGCCATTTTTCATGCCAAATTGCATAACTTTGAATTGGTGCATACCGTTTAGAGTCAGAAAAGCTGAAATCTCTTTCACCCTTTTGGATAAAGGTACCTGCCAGTCACCTTTAAGTAAATCCAGTGTGGAGATAAAAGCTGATTGTCCCACCTTCTCAATGCAGTCCTCCAACTGTGGGATAGGATCAGAGTCTGTTCTTGTAACTGCATTAACCTTTCTATAGTCCACACACAATCATTGGATACAGTCCAGTTTCAGTACCATCATTATGGGTGAGCTCCATTGGTTGCAACCCATTTCAATTATGCTATTTTTCAGCATACTTTCAATTTATTTTTGAACCTATGCCAATTTTAAAGGGTTAAATCTATATGGATGTTATTTAATTGGAATAGCATTTCCCATTTCTACATAATTTATGGCCATTTTAGTACTTCCCAACTTATTTCCACAAACTTGCCCATGCGATATTAATAACTATTTCAGGTCAGTTTGTTTTTCCTATGGAAGGTAACACAATAATATATCCCAATTTTTAAGAACATCAATCATCGTTATCCAATTTAATTTGAGAAATGTCAAATTCAGAGTCATCTGGATTTGGTTCTTCACTTTGAGTTTGAATTATATCTCTTCCTTTTACTCTCCTTCCGTTTCAAAATACATTTTCAGCATATTTAAATGGCACACTCAATGAATTTTCCTTCTATCTGGCGTTCTTACCAAATAATTCACCTTTCAATCTGATAATGTCCACAAAACCTTGCTTTTAAATGTTCACCTACCACTCGTAACAGTACTAAAACTTCCTCTCCACTGGCAAAACTACAAACTTTTGCTTTCTTGTCCGCTACCTGTTTCATCACACGCTATGCACCTTTTAAGTGTTGTCTAACCAATTCACCTTCTCCATTTAATCATTCCCTAAAATTTGACACGTAATCCAATAATGTAATTCCAGACTGCTCACCTACCAATTTCTCCTAATCAATTTAAGTGGTCCTCTTAGACCATAAGACATAGGAGCAGAATTAGGCCATTTGGCTCATCGAGTCTGCTCCACCATTCAATCATGGCTGATATTTTCTCATCCCCATTCTCCTGCCTTCTCCCCATAACCCCTGATCCCCTCTTATATCATGAAAATTAGTTCAAAAGGACTGAATTTGGTTGGCTCATTAGGTGCATCCCTAATTGCAAACAGTACAAATAGAATCCCTTTATCCCAATCCTCTAGATAATCTTGACAATAAGACCTCATTATTGTCTTTAACGTCAGATGCTACCATTCTGGCAGCGTAGAGTACCCAGCTCTAGCTGCCGATACGGCCGGAGAATTTACGGATCCGTGGTTGTTCATGCGCATGGCGGCGGCCTGCAGCGGCTGTGCCGTGCAACATGGTGCCGGCCGCCCGCGGACCCGGCCTGCAAAATAGTGCTCACCCTTTGGCCGGCTCGCGGCCCCCGGACCACCCGTTCAACAGTGCCCCAAACCCTGCTAACGTCCCTCCTGCCTAGGGATCGGCTCTACCCCGACCATGGCGGTGCTGGACTGAGTCTGCAGCCGCCATGCCAAGTTGAAGAAAAAAAATAGCATGAGACATCCACGCCACCAGGAACCCGGCTGGTCGAGGGAGGAACATTGGGAGTTGGGCCTCAGGCAATGTTCTGAGGCCGTCGATACGGCATGCGGCGTACTCCTAGAGTACGCCACGATTTTGTCGGAAATGGGATTCTCCAGCCGAATGCCGAATGCGATTTCACCGTTGGCGACCGGAGAATCCCGCCCTCTGTTTCCAACACCTTTACGAAAAGGTAGTTCCAAAAACATAAGATAAATCGTTCGGAAAAATTTTCCCTCATCTCCGTTTTAACTAGCACCACCTTATTTCTATATTTTTTTTCAGCCTTTCCATTGGAATTTTCAACTTTTTACAAAAATCACCTCAAAATCACCTCAGGGCAGCACGGTAGCATGGGGGCAGCACGGTAGCATGGTGGTTAGCATCAATGCTTCACAGCTCCAGGGTCCCAGGTTCGATTCCCGGCTGGGTCACTGTCTGTGTGGAGTCTGCACGTCCTCCCCGTGTGTGCGTGGGTTTCCTCCGGGTGCTCCGGTTTCCTCCCACAGTCCAAAGATATGCGGGTTAGGTGGATTGGCCAGGCTAAATTGCCCATAGTGTCCTAAAAAATAAGGTTAATGGGGGTTGTTGAGTTAATGGTATAGGGTGGATACGTGGGCTTGAGTAGGGTGCTCGGCACAACATCGAGGGCCGAAGGGCCTGTTCTGTGCTGTACTGTTCTAATTCTAAAAAAAACGTAGAAACATCAAAAACAGAAGGAGAAGGAGGCCATTTTCTCGTAACAGCCTTCCCGAACAGGGAATGTGGCGACTAGTGGCTTTTCACAGTAACTTCATTGAAGCCTACTCGTGACAATAAGCGATTTTCATTTTCATTTTCATTTTTCATTTGGCCCTTTGAGCCTGCTCCGCTGTTATGTTCCTGGCTGATCATCAATCTCGATCGGGCTGAGAATCACATGTCAGCCGAAAACCAAAATCGTCGCCGATGCCCAACGGAACGCCATTTGGTCAATGCTGCATTCCAACGTGAGCATGCAAATTGTACAGTAATGGCTGTTGGCATATCATTAACGTGCCTGACATGGTATTCTACGGTCGCCTCCACCAGGTGGAAGTGATGACGGGGCAGTTCACTTGTGGTACTCAAAATTGGAAAACAGACACTGTAGCCGATGTGGGAGAGAGAGAAGGTAAGTTACGTTACCACATGTGCAACAGTGGGCTGCTGGCTGCGCGGCATCTTCCAGGGCATGGGGGGAGTGACGGGATGGGCGATCGGGAGATGGGCCGTGGGACCGTGAACGGACCACCATTGGTGTGGCCTGCAAAGTAGCCATCTGGCTGCTCACCCCACTGACTCCCCACTGTGTCTGGGAGATGTGCAGAGCCCCACTGCTGTATCGGTGCCCCAGCCTACGCCCCCTCCAGGCCACCCCGCCTAGGAGTCGACAGACCCCGGTGCAGACCTTGGCCCACCAATGCGCCACGGAGCACGCCCGACCGGCAGGTGCATGTGCCTTGGCCGGCGGCACCCACCCCAGTACAATGCCCCTCGTAGGGCAAATGTCTCACGAGTGACACCCTCAGCTAGCCCACCCCACATGACCACCGGCTGTCACCAAGCATTGCCTGCCCACTGCGCCCCTACCCCCATTCACTCTGCCCTCAGACAAGTAGGTAAAACCGATGCGCTGCACAAAGGACCCACAGCACACAGCAGCTACAGTCCCAACAGGTACCCACCCTCCTGGCCAAGCCCCACCCATGGACCCTGCTCACATGTATGCCACTCAGCATGGTGCCAGTTGGTGGCACCCCTTCCACAACCTGGCACCAACCTGCTGGCGGTGTATCACACTGCCAACAGAAGGAGAATCCCACAGGACCCCACTGGAGGAACAGAGCATACCACTGGCATGGGTAAAGCCAGCCACCGGCACACCTGACGACAGGGATGTTTGGTAGGGTTAGAATCCCAGGAGCCAACTTGGCCAAGGTAGCGGTGCAGAGAGCAAAGTGTCAGGGGGAATGGCCGGGACTGGGGGTGGCAATGGGGGAGGGTTCATGTGGGGGCAGGAGCTGCAGTGCAAGTCAATGCCACTGTGTAGCCTGTTTGAGCTGGTGGGGAATACCCAACAGGCTAACGTGTCTGCCCTTTACCCCAAGCAGTGAATGGATTGTGGTATTAAAAGAAGGATGGTTGACATCTGCTTAGCAGCCACAGCCCTCGCGGATACACTGAGGCTGCATGAACAGGAGCTGCTCGGAGAGGACCCTGAAAAACAAAGAACAAAGAACAATACAGCACAGGAACAGGCCCTTTGGCCCTCCAAGCTTGTTCCTATCCTGATACAAACCTTGGCCAAAATCATCCTATCCATGTATTTGTCGAGATACTTTTTGAACGCCGTTAATGTATCTGCTTCCACAATCTCCCCTGGCAACACCACAATCTGCGTAAAAAAAACTGCCCGCTGGTGACTGACCCTCCTGCCCTGGGAAAGAGTGCCTGCCAATCCACTCTATTCATGCCCCTCATAATCTTGTCGACGTCTATCAGGTCACCCCTCAACCTCTGTCGTTCTGGTGAAAGCAGTCCGAGTCTATTAAGCCTCTCCACATAGCTAATACCCTCCAGGCGAGGCAACATCCTGGTAAACCTCCCTGCACCCTCTCCAAAGCCTCCACATCCTTCTGGTAGTGTGGCAACCAGAATTGTGTGCAATATTCCAAGTACGGCCTTACTCTGAAGAACAAGAGCCTACCCCAGAGAAGCAAGGAACATCTGGTGACGATGGAGAGCCAGCCACCCAACAGGTGGAGGAGGAAGTGGGATGGAGCGTCGCATTAAGCCTTGTGTGTGTCAATAGCACATGTCGCACGAGGACATGCCAGAGCGAGCATGCCAACGATGACTGCAGCTGAGTAGGGAAACTGTGAGACATCTGTGCCAGGTCATGGTACATTTGGAGCCACGGGGATATGGGAGAGGACACCCACTCCCGGTGGCTGTCAAGGTGATGGTTGCCCTGAACTTCTTTGCAATGGGGTCCCTTTTGGATCTCCCAGACCTCCGTTCATAGGTGCATCCGCACTGGTACAAAGGTTCTGTATGCTTGGGCGGTGCAGTACATCCACCTAAATATGTACCAAGCCCATCTGGGATTCACCACTACTGTTGGGATAGCCCAGGTCGAGGAGGTGATCGACGGGATGCAAGTCCCCCAATGAGCACCGCTGGATGAGTGGGTGCCCATTATGAACCAAAAAGGGTTCCACTTGCTGAGCGTGCAGTTGGTACGTGACCACCATCTGCACATGGGGCATGTCAGTGCCCGATACTTGGGTAGCATGCACGATGTCTTCAGCCTGGCATACTCAATGGTGCACAACACATTTGAGTGAAGAGTTGGCTTCTGGGTGACAGGGGTTTTCCGCTGTGGTTGCGCTGGTGATGTCCATCCAAAGGCCACAGACCAATGCAGAGAACAGCTAGAACGACTCCCATGCTGTGACCAGGAGTGTGATAGAGTGAACAAAGAAAAGTACAGCACAGGAAAAGGCCCTTCGGCCCTCCAAGTCTAGTGGTGCTTCAGTTTCTGAAGATGTTGCTAAGGTGCCTGAAATGCTCTGGAAGGACCATTCAGTGCAGCCCTAGGAGGGTTTCCCACATCGTCTTGGCCTCCTGCATCCTCCACAACATCACGGTGGTATATTTCCAAGTCAGGGTGGTGAGTGACTTGGAGGGGAACCTCTAGATGTTGGGGTTCCCAGGTATCTGCTGCTCTTGTCCTTCTAAATGGTAGCGATCATGTGTTTGGAAGGTGCTGTCTGAGGAACCTTGGCAAGTTTCTGCAGTACATCTTGTAGAGGCTACACAAGGCTGCCACTCTTCGTTGATGGTGGAGGGTTTGAATGTTTGTGGAAGGGGTGCCAATCAAGCAGGATACTTTGTCCTGGATGTTGTTAAGCTTCTTAATTGTTGTTGGTGCTGCACTCATCCAGGCAAGTGGAGAGTATTCTCTTACACTCCTGACTTCTGCCTTGTAGGTGATTGACAGATTTTGTAGAGTCAAGAGGTGAGTTACGCGCCTCAGGATTCCTAGCCACAAACCTGCCCTGGTAGCCATAGTATTAACGGCTCCAGTCCAGTTCCTGATCAATGGTAACCCCAGGATGTTGACTGTGGAGCATTCAGCAATGGTAATGTCATTGAATGTCAAGAGGCGATGGTTAGATCCTCTCTTGTAGGAGGGGGTCATTGTTTGGCAATTGTGTGGCGTGAATGTAACTTGTCACTTGTCAGCCAAAGCCTCGATATTGTCCAAGTCTTGTTGCATTTGTACATGGACTGCTTCATTATCTGAGGAGTCCGAATGGTGTTGGAACATTGTGCGGTCGACCATAAATATTCCCCCTTCAGTCCTTATGATGGAAGGGAGGTCATTGATGAAGCAGCTGAAGATGGTTGGGCCTAGGACATGACCCTGAGGAACTTCTGCAGTGATGTCCTGGAGTTGAGATGATTGATCTCCAACCACCACAACCATCTTCCTTTGAGTCAGGTATTACTGCACCCAGCAGAGAGTTTTCCCCCTGATTCTAGTTTGCTTAGAGCTCCTGATGCTATACTCAGTCAAATGTTACCTTAATGTCAAAGGCAGTCGTTCTCACCTCACCTTGGTGATAGCAGTGATGAAAGGTGAAAGTTGACCCTGGACATGTGCTTCATGGTGTCGCGCGGTTGCAGTGGAGGCAAGGATCACCAGCAGGACAAACCTCATCACTAGATGAGCCGTGGGGTTGCAGCGGAAGGGCGAGGGACACTGGATAATGCTCTGGGGACCTGGGTTAGAATACCGGGCAAATGTTGGAATTTGAATTCACGAGAAAATCTGGAATTTCAAGTCTAATGACCATGAAACCATTGTCAATTGTCCTAAAAAACCCCATCTGATGTACTTATGTCATCCTTACCTGGTCTGCCCTACATGACTCCAGTCACAGCTAAGTGGTTGACTCTTGATGGGAAATAAATGCTGGCCTAGCCAGCAATGCCCACATTCCATAAAATAAATAATACAGAGATGGACCCCCCCCCCCACCCCCCCCCCCCCCCCACCCCCCACCCCCGCCCCCCACCAATCGCCACGTGATCCAGCAAGAGAAAAGACAAAATGCATGGGCGGGGTCCAGATTTGCATATTCAAGTGAGTAGTTAGCACCCAGGATTAAATTCCCTCACCTTGGGGATTTCGGATGGGCATCATTTAGCACTGGTCTCCACAAACGTGAACCAGACACAATCGTAATGGGGAGGGCTGGCCTCTGGGCAGGGTGGTACCCTGGCATTGCTGGTGCCACTGGGCACTGCCAGTCTGGCACCCAGGAAGTGTCATCCAGGCACCCTGGCAGAGGCAGTGCCAGGCTGGCAGTACCAAGTTGCCCAGATGGCATCTTGCCCATGCTGGGGATCGGGCCTGGGGGTGCCCTGCCCTTAAAGATGTGCAGTGAGGGTGACTTGAAGTCCCCCTAATTGGTAAGTAAGAGGGTCCTGGGGTCGATTTGGGAGGCCGACAGATCGGGCGCCGTTTAAAAATGGCTCCCCGATCTCTTCAGGGAGGCACGCTGGCACATTGGTTAGCCATGCTGCCTCACGGCTCCTGGAACACTGGTTCAATTCTGGCCTCGGGTGACTATATGTGTAGTGTTTGCACTTCCTCCCCATGTCTGCGTGAATTTCCTCCATTCGCTCTGGTTGTACAGGTTAGGTGGATTGGCTATGATAAATTGCCCTTGGTGTCCAAATGGTTAGATGGGGTTACTGGGTTACGGGGATATGGTGGAAGTGTGGGTTTAAGTAGGGTGCTCTTTCCAAGGTCCGGTGCAGACTCGGTGGGCCGAAAGGCCTCCTTCTCCTCTGTAAATTATATGATTCTATCATTCATGCACTGGCGAGCTGAGCTCCTCAGTGCAGGCAATGAAGGTAAGTGATGGGGCCTTCCTCACCGAGGCTCGAAGTAAGAACAGACTCTTGTTTAATAGAGTGGTATTTCATGGTACAGCAAGTGCCGGGAAACTCCCCGCTAAACACGCCCACAACGGGATTCTTTTTTTTTGTTTTCCGTTAAATTGCTCCCACAGTCCAAATCCTTGAGAAA
This sequence comes from Scyliorhinus canicula, assembly GCF_902713615.1. Lineage (NCBI taxonomy): Eukaryota > Metazoa > Chordata > Chondrichthyes > Carcharhiniformes > Scyliorhinidae > Scyliorhinus > Scyliorhinus canicula. The sequence goes on along the minus strand of NC_052151.1, from coordinate 8,048,716 downwards.
ATAACTGTTTGTGATGATGGTGAGCCTGACAAAACACCAAGCCCAAAAAATTCAAAAACAAAAATGGCGGCCATCCAAAGCAACTCTGTTTTAACTACTGATGCATAAATTTATCATAATTTACTCCTGAAATCTATAGAGGCTTTTCACAGTAACTTCACTGAAGCCTACTTGTGACAATAAGCGATTATTATTATTATTATTATTAAAATCCGATTTTTACGGATTTGGTTGGAGTTCCTCAGTTTTGCAAGAAATAATAAAATGCCATTGTATTTAATGATTAATTTGCCTTAATATTACCTGATATTTACTATCCCACATT